>NW_019416610.1:214717-316374 GCF_000390285.2 Anoplophora glabripennis | reverse complement strand
TTTCTTTGTAGATTTTGAAGATAAACGATTTTTAAGATCACTGGTAAGTTTTATTTTACTTTCTGCCTGTTATATCTTGAATATTATATGATTTTTCTGAGCTACTTCTAATATCTGGCTTCTTCCCAATCAAAACCAAGCCGTAACTAACAATAAACAATTGTTTTTTCCACCTTCTGGAAGTTTCTAGTGTTTCCTTTTTCATTAAGGTCCCTTCACATAGTTTCCAGTCTTTGGGCATACCTTTTTCACTACACTTTCACCTCACTACTTACATCTAATACATTTGTGACAATGTCTTTTTATTTCTAACATATAAATTTAGTACTTTTTGTGAAATATTCTTTATTTATGTTCTTTCTTTTGTAGGTCATATTCTGGTTCTTGTAAAGCCAACTTTAGTTTTGACATGTGCTAAATTTTATAATTTAATTTGACATTTGATATTAAAATTTCATCATTGAATTCAGTTGATTGAAAATATCTTCTCTACATCTAATCGTCTACCTAATTTATGCATATCATATTCATCTATGGATATTTGTCTTTCTTTTGATATATGTCACACTGGGTTTAAATTCTGTTTTCTTATTATACTGGGTCTGGCAATTATCGATGTCATGTTTTTTTTTTTAAATTATTTTTGCACTTATGAGTTAAATTTAAAATTATCTCCTTTATAGTATATGATATTCTTATTTGATACTTATTTTATATTCAGAGTCTTTGTATTAACAATTTTATGCTATTTTATTGTCTGCTATATTTTAATTAATTTTATTTTTGATCTAAAATTCGGTCAGGTAATATTTCCATTGTGATAAATTTTTTGTGTATTTCCAATTTGTTACAATATATTTGCCTCAATATTTACTACACCCAAACACAAATATAATAGACCAGCTTGCGCGATAACGATAATAATTATAATCCGAGATATAAATCCTAGCAACAGAATTCAATATGATTCTCCTAAAACGTAGTACATTGCAAAAACTGTTTTATTACAATTTTTCTAATTTCGAAAACGCATGTCGTTATTTTTGTTTATTTAAAGGCCGATTAGAAAAACTGTACACTCTGTTCTATTTATAAGTATTCACAAATCCAATGTGACACACATTAATGTTTATTAACAAATAAATATTAATTTATAAGGTCGAAAAACAGTAGCTTATAACTTAAGAGCATAATAAATTGTTCCTTGAAAAAACAGTAAGCCACACGCAGAAACTATAACAAATGATCTAAAAACCGGGGTACTTTTATAGTACCTCATAAACAAGAACAATAACTATTACGTTTAGTTGCTTTTTGTACTCGTTTAAAAGTCGTTAATAAGCTTGAAGGTTCCTTACAGTTACATTACGTAGGTACAATACAATTTATTATTCTATCCCGCAATTTCTTGCGAGCCCGATTTGTGGGATCAGATTAGCCTTGACACCAACGACTTAATCCAGACGTGTCCAATTTATCTCTACGTCATTAAAAACGAGAAAAATTGTGATAAATGCAATCATCTCAAAAACTGCATATTACCGAGATTACTCACATACTTATCTTATCATTTGTTTGGCAATATTTTGCCGAGGGATTTTTATTCGAGTTATATTAATTCGTCACTTAAACAAATTTTTACATACATAGAAAGAAGTACCGGAAAACAAAATTGGAAATTTTAGGCAAGACCTAGCCCCTGAACATATTTAATTATTATTAAATAATTAATATCGTCTCTTCTCCATTAATAATAATCAAAACAATCGTTGGTCAGTATTTAAAATCGGGTGACTCATATCGGCGAATTATATAAATGATTGATAACGACCGTATTGTAATACAAAAAGCATGTCAAATTAGAAATTGATTGCAAGTGATGAGCTCAAAGCAAGGTCGCTCACTGAATTCACAATGTCACAGGTTCAAACTGGGTAGAACAATTTAACTGTGTACCTGAATTAAAAATCCACATGTGCTTTATCTCGGCAGCCTGAAGTACCTACATTACTAAAAGTTACAGTTACATGAGTGTTAAGATGGATGTTATTTAATGTTTTTGAACTAAATATGTCACTGTTTTGTTGTTTTATGCTGTGTCGAACAAACGCTGTCATCGTATGAAACTAGAAAGGAAAAAATGTAATGTCAAACATAAAGAAATTTTAATGAAAATCAACCAAAGAGGTACTTTTTCATTCTGAGAAGTGGTGGTTATTTTTAAATATTTATTTTAGTAACAAAAATTAAGGGTACGATGAAAAACAAATCACTCTATTCGCCCAAAATATCCAACTGGTAAAGCGTAACAAATTTGGAAATTGTAATTTTTTTATGGCCTGCAATTTCAAGTGTCCAATTTTGTCCAATAATTTCACGAAAAAAAAAATGTAACTTATTGGCAATTGAAATTCACCAAAGACCTATGATATTGCAGTAACAAGTTATTTAAAAAAAATGAAAAACCTATTTGTGAGGTCAAAATAACTTATAATGTGTTTTTTAAGGATTTATCTTCCACTTGAGATAGTGCAGTATAAAACCGCCAGACAAACAGGCTGTTGCTAGAAATATACTCCCAATTATCCAAATTAACGTTAATATTCTTTATTACTTACATCCACATATGAGAAATACTTGGAAAAACTGCCGAGGATGCTCTTATTTCTTTTGTGTCATTTTGTCGTACTTAAAATGCACTATACTGTTTAAATTTGCAGTAAACTACGTACGTATTGCGTATTTCCGCATCTATGTAGTAACAATTTTGTATTATAAAACGAACATAAAAACTGCGAAATAAAAATATTTTTTTATACCGGAGCTCGGTCTTTGTAACCTTCTTATACCTCTGTTACACATTAACCTTGAGATTATTATCAGGAATACTACTACTTCTGAATATTAAAATGTTGACAAACAATCAATTGTCTTTTTTTAGTTTTTTTATGAGGTGATTCCTGTAAATAAGGATTCAATAATCATATAAATTACGTCCACGTAATAATTATTATGCATTTAAAAACATAAGTTCGGCTGTACCTACGATATGAGTCCAACAACAGGGAATTTTGCAATCACAAACAGAAAATACACGGTGTTAGAAGTTTGTACATTCAAATTTTTCTTAGTCAAGCTCAACTAAATATAATTTGTATCATGAAGTTTAGATTTCAATTTCAGTATTATCGACCATGTATGGTTTGCTGGAATTTTCGGATGAAACGCAAAGAGATATGGAAAAGGCTAAGTTATAAAACTTGTTGAGAGCTTCAGGAATTGTTGTAGCCGCGGATAGCGCGGTGAAGACTGCAGTACCAAAAATGTTTCTCGCATTACTGTACCAAAATAAAATATTCATAAAGAATACTTCCGTCAACTCCCTGCACAACTGTTAAAAGCGTTATTATAGACCACAGGACGAGGTAATAAAATCCAGCACGCTGATTATTTGAATCTACAATGAACTGCAGCGATTTGGACGAATAAAGACGTTTAAAAGTTCTCGGAACGGCAGTCTGTGTACGACACTTGGAATGTAACATTGACAGGAGCTAATGTGGTCTGCTAAGGACTGTACATCGTACACGAGGACGACATTCCCATGGTACTTCATCTGCAGCTTTCCAGATTAAGCCAAGCAATCGATGCACTAGTTTTTCTTATTAGTTAGCGCTGATTAGCTCTGAAGTCACTAACCTGTGAGGAAAAGGGGTGATATATTATGGTTCCGAGTTGATTTGGATCGATTTTGTACAAAATCCCATCGGGTAAATTTCTTAAAGAAATGGTAACTCATTTCCTAAAAAGTTGCCAGCCCAAACATTGGTCCTAAATGGTGCCACTGACTTATTAAAATCCAATATAAACTTTTTAAACGTGAGTCATCCAAGCACGAGTTTTTTTAACTGCACAGCATTAAATTTTTATAAAATTCAATCAAAGCCGATAGTGCAAGTCACTGATGTGGCGTAAATGACCATTGACTGGGGGATTCATGAATAAAATATTGGGGGAGAAAAAAGCGTAAAATTGACATGTAACCGGTCAAGCTGACAGCATCATTTACCACCGCTTTGAATTGCGCAAGAGCTTCATTAAATTAAAAAGCGATTTATAGGCAAGTTATCGACAACCATATGGCACTTATGTGGCCCAATGTGAACCGCTCCTTCATCTATGTCGAAATACGTCTCAATACCTAAATTATTTATGGTGTTCTGTTCGCCGTAGGCTGCCGACTTCGCGTCTCCGAGATTCTCGGTTTTTTTTTTGGTGTCAATGGGATCTCGGTGTGGGCACAGAAGTGTCTAATTTTGTATGCGACATTCTAATGTTACGTTCACCGATTGCTTGGATAATCTTCACGACCTTTGAAGATATTCAGTCCGTCCTGAGTAAATATGTACAAGTACTATTAACCTCACAAACTATGCATATATACTACTGCAAAAATTAAAGGAACAAAAAATTTTCATTAATTTTTTTTAGTGAAAAATGGTAGCATCGAGATAAACAAAAACGAGTTTTGAAGCACGGAGACCTTTCAAAAATCAATTTGAAGCTGAATAAATCAGCTAACAGACCTGTGTATTGATTGAGTTTGAAAAAATTTTCCATGGATAGCCCGAAAGAAAAATTTGAATTTTTTTCTGTCCAGGTATTTCTTTTGATTGCTCGATAACCGTAACTCAAAAAAAAATGCCTAAAGGTCTTGAAACTAGAAACTTAAAGCTTCAAAATGCCTTTTTGTTCATCTTAATACGACCATTTTTCAGTGAAATACAGTAATTCAAGTCATGAAAATTTTTTCTTCCTTTAATTTTTCCCAGTACTGTATATTTTTTTTTTTTTTGACTTGTATTTCACAGTTTTTAAGGAACAATTAGAAGCGAACTGAAATTTCTGTGAGGTTTAGAAATTTAAAAAGCAATATTTAAAAGAAAAGTGAAAAAAGGAACAAACGTAATTTTTAGGTACCTACTGAAAAAAAAATTAAATCTAAAATAATTTCTTTTGTTGAAACATTTTAATGGCTTATATTTAATCAAATAAGCCCCGCGAAGTGATTCTATTTTAGATCACCCACAATTAATTAAAGACGAGGAAGTTTGAATATATGCAACCCACTATACAGCAAGTTGTATAACGGGTTGAGGCTTCTCAGTATGGAAAACGGAAAACAACATTCTGGCAACTAAACAAAGGTTTTTATTTAATAAAAAGTATTCTATGACGTATTTTTTAAAAGATTCGTGTAATATGTTAATTCGAATTGATTGGGAATGTATTTGTTAAACAATATATTAAAAACCAGATCCGTAATCGTTTAGAAGTGTACTATTTGTAGAACCAATAACAATTTTAAAAATTATGACGCTACAGATACAATGAAATATAACTTAAAATTTAAAAAAACAGGAATCATTAAAGTTCGACAATAATATAGATTTTTAATTATTTAGGATGTAAATCTGCTAGATTTCAGTTGGTGGTAAATGTTATCTTATCCCAATTTTCCCGTTTGTTTAATGTTTACACATCGGAAAAAATACCTGCTCTTCTGCTTAACTGGTGGGTGTTACTTTAACTGTTTCAATTGTTATACAGGGTGTAACAAACTTCGCTAGAAGATAGAACACTTAAAATTAGTAGGGGTACTTCATTTAAAATCTTTGCCTAAAGTGCTTCCATGGTGTTAATAATATTTTCTTATCTGTCCACTACTTCGAGCTAATTTCGTGAAATTTCGTATCCGGGTTTTTTTTGGGAAGAGAAATTCGAATTTATCGAGGATTTCGTGACTTTGTTGTATAGCCAACCGTTTTCAACAAAAAGTCATTTAAATTTGTAAATGCATATAACTGTGGACAAAAAAAGTTTCCATCTTAAAGGATTTAAATAACAAAACCCTTGTTTTATCGAACGTCACACTGCATGAATTACGAAATGCCATAAAATTATCGCCATCCATTGACATATTTTATTTCTCGCGATACAGCAGCGGTCGCAAAACGACCAACAAAGACTTCGCGCCCAATAAATGTGCATTTAAAAGGACGTTACTTCCCATATTAAAGGCAATCAGCGACGCGACGGTCTCGCGTTAATTCACACTTGTCGGAATCGTTCTTCGGATTTATCGCTAGGCCAGCACCAGATATGCGAATTACGTAAGCCGGCAACTAGCTATATATAAATGTTCGCATGTGTGGAAGGCGCTTTCTTTTCATTTAAGCTCGCAAGGAGCAAAATAAATAGCCCGTCATGGCTTAGGTCACATTTTAAAAGCAGAGTTGCCTCCGCGAGCTCGAGAGGCTTATCTTTTTCTCCATCTTGCCTGCTCAACCTTTTGATGCAAAAGTTTGTTTTATACAATTTTTTCTCGCCCAAACGCCTTCGACATAAGAAAACAACCTGTACAGTGTACATACAGCTCATTTCGAGTACCTTAAAGCCGAAACGTTGAGGTCACGAGATGCAAGCTATTAATCACAGCCAGCGCTACAATCTTCGGCAAAGCGTTAAACCGGGGGTCAGAGGTGAAACCAATTTGCCAGTCCGACAAGAGCGTTAAATGGTAAGCGCGGTTTGGTACACCTATCGAACGGCCGAGACAAGTTGTATCGCAAATAGGTCCGCCACCGAATCGTTGACCTCTTTATGCACGCTTCAATGGGCCCCGCGTTGTACGGGGTTCGGAATGGCGCGGCGCCTCGAATTACATTCGCATGAGACATACCCGGCACAGCCCCGCGATCCCATACCGACCGCGAAACCGTTGCCCATCGAGACGGGATCGATTCGCAGGTATTGGAACACCTATTACGTCGCATAGACTTATGTAGACCCATCAAAATAACTCATTTAGAGGGAAAAAATAAGAAAATTGTTACCTGGACTTTTATAAGTGGAAATGGTAAAGGGGCTTATGATAAACGAAAACAAATAAATGCGTGAGCAGGGGCGGCGGAGGGTTGAAAAATTGTGAAAAATTGTATCATTTGGATTTTTTTCCGTAGAATTGAATCAGTTTTTGATTGTTTTTTAATTTAAACAAATTATCAACAATAACTGAAAAATTCATTGTTGCAAGTCATTTTTTACTTTTTTACATTTTTGAGCTGATTACAAATTTTTTTATTTCACCAAAAAGTATATGTCAAAACGAAAAAAATGATTACCGGCAGAACTCTGTACGATGATTTCTTTGAGTAGAATTTTTCTTTGAAGGAAAAGTGTTTTAGACCAAAAAAATGAATCTCAGAAACTTCTTGATTTTTTTTTCTAAAAAAAATTTAAATTATTTAAGACAAAGGTATACTTTCACCAAGTTTCGTCAAAATTAAGTTATTTTTGCGGAAATGAGAAATGAAAAAAGAAAAATCAGAAAAAAAAAACAGTTTTTCGCATTTTTCTCGGAAATTTTGAGGTTATGTTAAAAAGTGACCTCTACAAAAGTTGTAGATTTTTTCATGATCTACAACTCCTGTAATGAATACTTTTTTGTTTGACGTCAACTTTCGCCAAAAATCCCAATGATACAATTTTTCAAACTTTTCAACCCCCCAAAGCAACCCTCCGCCACCCCTGCTCACGCATTTATTTTCTTTAGGTTTATTATAAGCCCCTTTACCATTTCCACTTATAAAACAACAACTAATGTTGTTACTTAAATAGGTGTCTTCAAAAGTGTAAACATAAAAATAAATTTACATTTCCATATTTTTCAAGTAGTATACAGGGTGTATTTAAATGAATGAACACGAATGATACCAGAGATTCTCTAGGTGAAACGAGATTTTTTCAGGGTCAACAGATCGTATTTTTGGTGTTACTTAACTATG
Source organism: Anoplophora glabripennis (assembly GCF_000390285.2). Taxonomy (NCBI): domain Eukaryota; kingdom Metazoa; phylum Arthropoda; class Insecta; order Coleoptera; family Cerambycidae; genus Anoplophora; species Anoplophora glabripennis. The sequence continues at coordinate 308,527 of NW_019416610.1, read as the reverse complement.
AAAGAATAATACTTGTCTAAAACACTATAATATACACATGCCAATAAATATATCGGAAGTCTTAATTATCAAACGACCTAGTGACTAACCGAAAACTTCTAGTTCAGTTACGTGTGCAAAATTTCATTAAACGTCTGCTAAATTGACTGTCAGAGACAAACATAAAGCGGTAGTAAAAAGCGTATCCGAAATAATGTCAAAACACACTTTTTCAAACAATGAAAAATAGTATCAGTTAGTAAAGAAGACATAACTTTTGTGTCGCGACAGATATTTTGATCTCGTTTGAATTAACACTTTTAAAATTAGGTATCTCTAGCTAGAATGAAATGTGAAATGACGCACGTGTGGGTTATATATTTTGTATTTTAAATATTATAGAGACTTTCGTATATTTGTTTACCTTCTCACATTATTTTGTCATTTGCAATATTGTGAAAAATATCTTGTAACTGAAAAATAATACCAATATAATTGAGAAGCATGAAATATCACTATGAAATATACACCACATACCCCATAGATACCAAGTACATAATAAAACATTTCTCTTTTACTGTAATTACATATTTTTCTCACCAAACGCATATTTAAGTCATTATCCGTAACACTTAACATCCATCATTTTGTGCAATGGGCTGTAATCCGCTTCATTTTTAAATTAATCCAAGATTTCCCTTCATTAAGACTACCTTGCAGTGAGCACCAATACAGTTTAATCAACCAAAAAGCGACACGAAGCTGGCGATGTATCATGTTTTAACAAACAAAAATTGTCGCGAGGCCAACTAACTTTCTCGTAGTACCATCGTTGAATAATAAGCTCTGGCAGATAAGCCCACGCTCGATTCGACTAAGGAAGTGACACGAGATAAAATTTGACCATCCGAATGGTACTAATTAGACGCGTGGAAATCGGTATCAGCCGGAGCGCCGTTGACAAGGTCTGAAGGTATCAGATAGCACTCGGCTCGTTGGAAATGTCGTGGGTAGTTCGTTAAATGTAAAAACGGTGACTGTTCACGTAGAAGAATTGATAAAGGTGCAATTTGACACAGATGTGAATGAATCCGATATTTTTTTCAAAAACTGTGTATATGATATTAAATTAAATACATTGTAGTGTTATATTTCTGTTGATTTCGACACCTTATTCATGAGCCGCCACTGACGGCTGTTGTTGGCCGGAAAGAAATGTCGACCCTGATGGAATCGTCGGGTGATGAGAGGAGCAAATAGAAGACGTTGTTGGATAAATAAAAGAAACTTGTCCTGCTCTCCGTACACATGTCGTGGTAATTAGGTACGACTACATTTTTTAACAGCGTACTTCCTTATAAGTCGAGATAAGGCAAGAGAACTGATAAATCATCCGGGTTTTATCCGGAATCTTTGCGTCTTTTTTCGTCCCCTGATTGCTGGTAATGAGGAGCAACTTAAGACTGAGATAGTGTTCTCTGAACTATAAAAAAATTTGATCAAGTCAGGTACTTTTGCGTTTCACTACTCGTTTGGGTTTGTAGTTGAAGATTGGCATGAGCCAGTTGATCCATAGTTAAATTAAAAGAAAATGGTAAGATGACCGCTTTGAATAAAAGAGCCTGTATTTGTGTGTACCAATGTTTAAATTTTTTAATATGGGTTAGAAGCAAAATTTTAAGCTCAACATTAATCAAACAGTCAAACGAAAGCATGTTGGCGACGACCTACGTCTCTTTTACATTTTAACCCAAGAAGTCGAAAGTCAGCGCTGATAGCCGAGTTATTGGGCCGCCGCAACGGCGAGACTGCCTTCGTACGATTTCCATTTTTTCCCCTTAAGCGTGTAAGAGCGCTGAAAGTTGAACGCGGGCCGTTCTCGCGTGCTGTTTTAATGATGTATTCATTATGGTTTCCGATGAGGATGGCGTCTAGCCTATCTGCGTCGATAACTTTTCGATGACAGGAGGTCGGGAACGGTGTGAAACGCGTCGTCCAACAAGTGTTTACGGCTTGTAACACTGAATCGCTGTCGCCTTAAATGTAATTTGACGTTCGTTGATCGCTCTATTTGAACAGAGAATCTAGTGGCATTTTTCCTGCAGTAATAACCTCGAGTGACCTTATTATTTCTATGGAATTACTTCTATAAAGCACCTGAAACCAGGAGAGCTGGTCTGATTCCTATCACAGAAGAAAACACTCAAAAGTCCCACGGGATCTGGACAAAGAGTTGCCTAATCTACAGGTCGAAACATAATTGGTGCATGTTATTGTTTGAGCTGGACACTTCCCTGCTCTGTCCAATGTCTATGGTTATAAAAAACAGTTCTGTACATTTTCTAAGAAATTGCTGCACTGCCCGTAAATCACTATAAACATATGTAGTATTTAATATTTCCCAACAGGCTAATTACAAATAAAACTTTTGTTGCGCAACGAAATAATTTACAATTAACAAGAGAAGTAAAATAAACTCTCGGAACAACGCAATAATTGTATTGTGCATACCTTTCTTTTATTATTTGTGTTATTTCCATACAATCCGACTCCTTTTCTTATCTAATCTGGCGCCGGGCAAATATTCCTTGTTGATACGGCTTAGGCTCGGAAGTAGGTCATATCTTCTTAACCATATGGCCGACGAGTATTTCTTTGCTTTCGTTTGAGGGGCATTTCATGAATTTCGACCGATGAGGATGACGAGACCGGATTTCTGTACAATGAGTGCACGTTTTGTTGATAAAAATACTCAATTAATTTGAACATTTTTAATATTAGCTCTTTGCACTTTAATAATCCTAAGCTAATCAACTGTTCAGTCTTGTTTCTAACTGCTAGAAAGTCACGTTGGACAAAGACCAACACGAAATTCATTTCTGCTTTTTAAATAGTTTTCTAAGTGCGTTTTTGAGTAAATTTATACGTAGGTTATCCTCCTAATAGTAATATAGTCTGCGGTTCTGTGAAATTTATTTAGGAATTAAAAAGTTCATTAAATATATCGTAACTGATGGAGTCAGTGAATGCTCGGTGTCTCGCCTTGGTGTCTTCATAAAACTGTCGGGACGGAAGCTCGCAGCATCAGACAGACGTCGTTTATGAATAACAAACATACTTCCAACTTCAGTACTGTGAACTCTGATAAATAACTCCGGATTTGGGACAAAACTTCAAATTGTTCTGATTTTCCATACAACATGGGTCCACAAAACGATTTCAAATTGGCCAGACATCTCATACTAGACACAAGCCAAACTTCCCTTTATGGAAACAAACTGGTTTGACGTCACCGACCGCCTTATTTTTTGAAATTTTTGTCTTACATACGAATATATTTGACAACGCCACTTTTTATTGTATTTTCACTCAAATTAAATACAAAAATAGCCTGCATATGCGATTAAGGCCGATAAGGATTTCGATGTCCAAGACGCCGATGCGGCCCAAGTCAACGCACTCGACAGCCAGCTGAGTGTGACTCCCACCCACGCTAAACCTGGCGCCCAGAGAGATCGTGTAGTACCCCGCGGCGTCGACTAAATTACAAATTATTTCAAAACACTCGATATCATACCAATTACGGTGTTTGTGAATGGAAAGCTGTTATTCATTCTTTAAATAAACGGTTTGACACGGGCCACACGCATCTTCGCGACGGTCGAGGCGCTGGCAACGTAGGCGGGTTGATTGTTTATAAAATACTATCGCGAGAATGGTGTTTGCGGCGGAGAGGTCGTCTTTCATCTGTTTCCGACACGTTTTGTTGATGATTTAGCGGAGGAATTTAATTGTTGCCTCTCGCAACAGCTAAATGAATTTTGGATTGTTATCGAATACATTTTTCATTTCAAAGACTGCTTGGAATTGGAAGTGGCCATGAAAACGTTTGTCTAAAAGCATAATAGACCAGGGCGGATCTGTTTTGAGGTGGATGTGAGTAAATTTTTTACTTGTAAAAAAATGGTTAAAATTGAATTTTGCACTATTTAATGTTTAAATTTACTACCGATATTGAAAAGTAGCAATAATTGATGAAAAAAAAGCCACAACAATCAAGTTTTTTGGATAATCTTTTAAAAATATTTTAATTGCTTTGAGGGCATTCTAATTTTGGTAAAAGAAAACTTTAGAGTAGTATAATAAAACAACACACAAAATTTAATTAAAATCGGTTCGATAGTTTTCGCAAAATAATTTTTTGAAAGAAATTTTGAAAAATTTTTTCGAAATTTCAAAATGTTGCACAGCCTCAAATAAAGCGTCTAGATACTTGAAAATTGTTTCACATAGAAAAGACCGCTTAACCTTTCAAAATTCAAAAGAACTTGATTATTTTGCCTTTTTTTCATCAATTATTGCTATTTTGCGATATCGGTAATACTTTTAAACATTTTTAACTTGCCGTATGCTGTGCTAAGTTCAATTCTAAAACTTTTTTCCTCTCCAATATTCCTCCAAAATGCATAGGTTCCAAGATATAAGTAAAAAACTCAGATAAACTAGGTATTTTTTAAAACGTTTTAAACATTTTTGCAATTTTGAAAATGTTCCGGACCTCGCCCAGATCTAGGGATCTACACATTTATTATGTGTGTTATACTAAACGTATTCCAACAAAAATTAGCTTGCCCCCTTTTACATAAAAAAAGTGAGATATTTCGACAGATCAGCCCAGGTCTATAAGGAAAATGATGTTTTTGAAATCCCCTACTTCTTGCACATCTAAAATCTAAAAGTGACATAGTTCAAGCATTCTAGAGATGTGCTTGCATAAATTATTACTTCGAAAAAAATAATAAATAAGTTCTAGGTAGCCAATTTTAGAGAGCGCCTCTTTTTTCGAAAAATCGATATATGTAGCTCGAAAAATAAATTATATTTTTTAATTTTTCAAAAAAGTCTTTTTTGGCTTGCCGCCGTTATACATACAGTAAATAACAAATGTGGGAACGTAAATGTAAACGAGTTATAGAAAACCCGATTTTTTACGGTTTATTCGATATATCTCGAAAAGTAATATGCAATCGATACTTATAAAACTCTCTTAGATCTTAGATAGATCTTTTTAAAACCTACAACTTTCTCATTTAATATTTTTCGATGGGAGCTATAGTTTTTTAAGAAAAACCGTTTTTTACAACTTTGCAATTTTTTTTGTTCATGTTCGTCATATTGGATTGAGTTTAAAGAAGAAGAAACTCAATTTTTTTTACTACTATTAGCAATATACTAATAAAACATTTCACAAATTCGTATTATTTTTTAATTAGATGCAACTTTTTTAAATTATTGATTATAAAAAATTGTTGGATATTTTGTGCTGTATTGACTTTTATACTGTTACGACTTCCCCCAATAGACATTTTGAAAGCGTTCAGAGCTGTACTCAGGGAAAATTTTAAACTTAAACCAAGCTAAAAACCTTTTTAAGCGATTACAATAGTAATAAATTCAGAATTAAAAATGACTTTAGATTTTGTCATAAAAATAGCGGCGACGTATTTAAAAAAATAACCTGATGATGCCCCCTCGTAGACAAAACGTCAGATTGCAAAAATGTTAACGCCTTTGGATAGAGCGAAAAAGTGGTAATGTAAATATGCAATTTCTTTTAAAATACGTTTTCAAATAAAGCCAGAAAAAAAATTAAACGATTTTGCAAAATTTCGGTTTTTTCCGGACATCTCCGGAACTACCCGGAATTTTAAAACTTTTTAAACGGCATCTTGTGAGATATAACAAACACAACTTTTTTCTAATTTGAGCCACTCCGTATCTCTTATCGTTTTTTAGATGCTTGGACTAATAATTACATCACCGCTCTGTCGATTCTGTTTCAAAGCGATTAATTTATAGATTATATAAACTCCAAGATAAGATCGCAGATTCGGAACACACAAACAGGAACCTCATTGATTCCTTCCGCTCGACATGTAGCGAAAACGAATTCAATGAAAACGTTCCCCAAAAAATGATGCAACTCCGTTAACCGCTCTTACTAATATCATTTCCTGAATAGCTTTGCGGATTGTTATGTTACAAGAGCGTATAGTGAAGCCGCGCCGCGACTTGGTTGATCTTATCACGCCAATTAGCTCTTTAAAGTAGGGAGTGGCCGTAGGCACATTATGTCGAGGAAAACAATGAGGTGTTTAATATTATGTAAACGCATTTCTTTGATGGCGACGCGAAGGATATGGAACGGATGGCAGGGGAATATGGTTAACACCCAACCTTTCTTCGGTATTTGATTTAGAATTATTGCTGTTGGAATTTGGCGTTGTCCGTGTCCTGTATAGAAAAGTCGCAATTCAATGTGGTAAAGTTGAATTTAATAAAAATCATATCAGTCAAAAAGCATACGACTTTGATTTCTGATGAAGAAGCCGTTACGAAACATCAAGAATTTGTTTTAACGCGACAAATAAAAAGAATAATTCTAGTAATTAACTGGTGCCAGTCTACCGCTTAAAAGGAAATTTAACGTACGCGGCCGATTTTCCTCAAGCCCGTCCCAAAACCGCGTCGCGAAAGCTTTCTTGTAATTTCGCGTGTACCCAATTACCTCGGTGGCCTTATTCGTCATTAAATCGCCGAAGACCCTCTCCGCATACAAATAGAATCGTCAAGACGTGTTCACTTTCTTCCGTAAAATTCGGCACGGGCGGTAGGGGGCATAATCGAACTGCCAATAAAGTTATTCAGTCCGACGAGCTTATTTGCGTTTTTACGATACGTCAGTTCTGATCGTACAATGGGCGCCTGTCGGAGTCGGACAGATCGCGCAGACAATGCCACGGTGGGTCTGTGGGACCCAACAACAATGCTCTCTAAGTAGAAGATCGTGCTCGCCAAACTCATTATTATGCTACCGATGGTATGCCGTGTTAACGGCGTGCCTCCTACGGGCGTGGTTTACAAATATTTTTCAAGAGGGCTCTGCAGAGGAAGTGTGCTTTCTGGGCGTCTTCAGATAAAAGTGTATTAGTCGTTTCCTAAAACCGTTATTATGTAGATCTTGTGTGGCAGACGCTGATTAATATTTTGGAAGAGAAGAAGAAAGACAAAAAGTTCCTCATCATTTGAATTGTAGGTACGAGTAAATACACGACGAAGTTTGGGTACGCTAATTAGTCGACAGGCCGAGGATGAGCTACAACCGTTCGATAAGCTCTCGTCCGCGTAGGCAGTTTCGCCGCTAAAGAATAATCTTTATGGGCGTGCGGGATGTCGGCCGGTGGTCCGCTACTAGGGCGATAATTCTTTTAAGAGCGCTATTACCTCATTCTCTCAAGATGCCGCGCTTATCGACGTTTCCCGGTCATGTGGCGTTTTAGGAGCAACGCGTCTGGCGTCTATCTTAATGTTAATGGAGAAAATCGAATTTGAATGTCGTTCAGAGAACGGTTATAGCGCGCATAAGCGCGCATACACACAGTCCCGTCTTGTTCGAATGCGTTTTTATTGCAGTGAGTTTTAATGGGGCGTTAGAGTTTAGCGGATATTCCGGGAACTATTATTGTATTTAAAGACGCCGCAGATGCGGTTTTCTTCGAACGTGCGATAGCGAAGCAATTAATATACAAGGTGTTCCTATATTGGTGGCGCTAAGTTTAACGATACGTAAAATAATTGATGAACGGAAGAAGATGCGATTTGGTTTGCTGGAATCGTCGGACGATTTTCTAGAGGACGCTAGGGCAAGTTTTTTGATATTTTCAACGGTTAAAAAGATATGGAGGGTTTTTTTTTACATCACGTTTTCAGTCACGTGACTTTATGCCTCAAACGTCAAGGAAAGGTTATTAACAATCTAACAGAAAACTAAAAGAGAAATAAATAATGATAAATGAAATAGACAGAAATAATGTTTACTCATCTGATTTTTATATCACATGACACAGTTGAAATCTTTTAATTCCCTTAATCTCCAAGAGTTCATTTAAAAAAGTAACACCAGCAACGCTGACAACGCACTGATACAACTTATCAGGCTAATTGCCCGGTTTACAACAAGAATTATAAAATTAATTTTAACCCGACTACTTATTTGATTTAAAGCGTAATACACCAGAATAGTATAAGAAATAGAGAAACATCCACCTACAAAATAAGTACTTCGCTGTAAATCTGCTAAAAAAATCATTTCTCGTTTATTACGTTTATTTGCACACGCTGCATTGGAGAAATATTAAAAGAACAACGGCCGGTGATACAGTTAGAGGGGAGTGCCCCATCGGACGTGCATTGTTATACCAAGTATTATGTACATGTGCCGGGTAATGGTGAATAAGTGTTGTTCGGCTGATGATCATTCCTATGGGACCGACTACACATTTCCGGTCGGCGACCATATGTAGTCGGTCTGCTGCGTTTGGATGTTGCATCTCCCATATAAGCGTGGGATGGTTTCCATTAATCTCCATAAAGCGATAAGGAACAGCATCGCGAAAATCCCAACTCACCCAAAAGGTCTGTTATACGGGATGCACCTATAATCGCTCGGGCAAATTTTAACGACAAATATTTATTCAGAGTCTATGTAGCAACCGTTTTGTGAAATTATGAATACTTTTTTAACAACTTGTATCATTGCTTTTATTAGAAAAATCACCTAGAAGTGAACAAATAAAATCGTTTTTGATGAATTCCGAAATTCAATTAACATTTTTTCGTTCCAAAATTAAATATCCTAGAAAGAAATTGAAAATAATACTTTCCGAAATACAAATGAGTTTCTGGAGTGTAGTAATAAAAAAAAATATAGCTTTATATCAAATTTCACCTCAGAAAATGACAAGACCGACAGTAATATCTACGCTGGGTAGGACAGGGTATTCAAAATTATATTTTACCGGCATCTTGACCATTTTTATTACTTTTTCAAGTACCGTATACCTTAACCCAACGATAAATAACGTATCGTTCATCTCCCCCCCCCACAATCATAAAGACGGTGCGCTCACGCCGCCTCCCAGGGATATTCTAATCCTTGTTGTTACACGAATCACGTATTTTGCTTCTATGCTATTTTAGGAGTTTGAGGATAAGAAGCCAGCGCTTCGGAATGGGGTTAATAGTAAATGGGATACGTTTTAAGGGCATTCAGAAATCGCGACTCGCTCGAAGCGAATTAGAAATACACTCGCATCGTAGTCCGGGCGAATTAGGTTTCTTTTTCAAAAATCGGGCCCACATCGAACGGTCACTCCTTGGTCGAATCCATTCAGCGTATAAAGGAAGTGTTTTACTTTACAACGAGGCCAAGTTTGTTACAAAATATTAAATAGAACAGCCAAAATACCGTTTAAGAAAAAACAAATTTTTTCGGCTCCTATTGGTCGGATCGAGATGCTTTTTTTTTCTTAATTCATGTTGCAATTGGTTTGAAATCTGTATATTAAAAAATTTCGGTCATAAGGACCCTAGTTACCGGTTTTTTTGTTTTTTTTGTTAATAAATTTTTTATTAACTTAAAAATCTGAAATTTACTCAGACGCGAGATAATGTAATTACCTTTCGATCTTTTTTTACCAAATTTCGATACCTTGATTTGGGCAGAAGATATACGCGCTCGCGTTTTCGACATTATAATTTTGCAATAGGCCGCCATTTTGAGATTGGGGGTCCGGATTGCGAGTATTTGTTGAGCACCCTAAAACAGTTATCTTTTCCTGCAGTTTCATCCAATTTCAGTCAAATTCGTTCTTTTTATTTAATGCTGAAAATTTTGCACATTTTTTTTCACCGCAAATTTTGCGATGTAAAACAATTATTTTCGGAAAGAAAGAAAAAACTGGAAAAAGAGCAATTATTATTTTTTTTCTTTTGTTTTAAACAATATGACGCTCAACCTCTACAAATACACAAATTTAGGCTTTTATTCTGTGTATTTTTTACTTACTTATAACGATTTAGTAACGATCTAATAAAAAATATTATACTATCACTGTCCAACGAGCAGGTGACGCACGTCAAAATGTGATACGCAACTAGTACCATATAGAGGCGAAAATTACTCTCACGCGTTTGTATGGATGTAAAAATATTTTTATAAAAAAGCGTCTAGTAGAAATCTCTACGGTTTAAAAATAACCATGCCTAATAACCGCACGAAGAGCACGTCGCCAAAAATAGTTTCTCTCAGACAATCTGCGCTCATTTCTTGAGGATATCCAATTCACTTATCGACAGATAACGAGGAAACATAAATTGATTGCTTGAAAATAAAGGAGTACCCAAACGCTTCGTGCGTACCTAATAATATAAATACACGGGGTAGATTCGAAAGTACAGCGTAACTTTCAGATGCGTTTCACAAAAAATCACTCCAATAAAAGTTTTACAATAAAAAATATGCAGTTGATTGTATTTGAGACGCCGGTTCTGTAATTATTAATCATAAACTCGTAGGTACTATCGCAAGGAAAAATCAGTGCTTGCTGTTATTCGTCACAGCATATAAAGAAATTGCTATAATATGCCGTGGTTTCGGTTTCAGTGGGTTGGTGTGAATTTAGGTGTTAGCGTAAGCTTGTTGCGGACATTATTGTTGGGCTTTAACGGACTTTTAGCCTTTTGTTAATTAGTAATAATGGCATGACTTTAATTTGCGTCTCGATAGAGAACATACAAAAGATTTCACTTTCTAGTTGCTTATATGGAAATAAATGTACTCGTAGGATATATTCTACGTATAATTCAAAATGAACGTGACACATCTAAAATTATTTTTTGTATACATTCGAAACAGCGTTTTATCATGTTTAAAAGAGAAAACATAACATTTGTTCGTGTAAACTGAGACAAAAATGCGTTCGGGGAAACCCGTAGAGGTAAGTTTGGTCTGCATGTTAATAAAAAATAACCACAATTTATAATACTTCAGTAAACTAATGTTAATTAGATACAAAGTTTAAAATTACTTGTACCCCTTGGAAATTAGATATTTGTATACGGGGGTACAAATTTTCAGTGTACAAAATGTTCGATAGTGACCGCTGGGCGCAGGAGTGGTTCGATCGGAATGATATTGTCGTAAGTTGGACCGTTATGAGTTGAAGTTTTCTAAAACACACAGGGTAGGGGTGAATTTGTCTGTCAATATATATTCCCCGATGGCAAAAAAAGGGAAAAATTGTAACCTCCCATTGGGTAGGTAGAATGATGGCAGCATATCTCGAGACTAACATTTTAGAGAACCAACAATAAGGACAGCTTAATTTTGCCTCGTAAACTACATAGCCAGTCATAACATCCATGAAACGCCTTTTAGTATCGGATTCGAATGTCGCAGGACAAACACAATTATCCGGGTGATTTATCTCGAATAATTTACGGCCGCTTCGGAGCAAAATCCTTTTTGCAGGTTTCGATACATTGAAAACGCATTTAGACAGGCGACTCTCGACATAGGCCAGCTGCTCGAGCCTTATTCGGCTAAGCGACGTTAAATAAAGAAAAAAAAAAACAAATCTTCGTAAGTATAATTTTTTAATTATTTGTTACTTAATTTGATATTAACAAGTCTGAATGCTTTGTTTCCGGTGTAGTGAAGGTAATTTTTTTTAAATTACTAACATCTAGGGATATATACATATTTTTAATTCTCCGTTCGCACATTTATCGAGGTAAAATGTATAATTTTCAATAATTAAAAAAAAGTGCATGCTTTAAGACTGGAATTGATAACCTAACGTATAATTCGAGGGCCCGCTGCTGGCCTAAGTAGTATTCCACACACGAATGGCATTTCAGACTTTTATTTGGTCGAAGCGAAACAAGGCGCACACAAACAGGCCAGATATTTTTACAAGGCTATTTTGCAATTTCATATTTATATGCTTCTCGACACAATGCCCGTACGTGACCAAATGAAAAACTGACCTATAAGCCGTAAAGCCATTTTTCCAGTGGGTGAGGTTTTGTCCCCCTGCAAAGGCGTAGGTGTTGTTCTTCGAAACAGCCTAATAAAACTGATCGGTCCGTAAAATGATCAGCTCGTGTAACAGTAATTTAGTAACATTTGGACCTCTTTTTTTGACCAGTATTGAATTTTAACACTCGACCAAAACAATTTTTAACAAAAATGTTTCAAGAAGTTTTGGTGTACAAATTTTATCACAGTTCTGATTAAAGTATAATTTTGGCAAATGACAAGTACTGCACTGTCGTGTATCAACTTCTTCCTGTTTCTTAAAATTCTACAACGACTGTTAAGTATAACAAAAAAAGTGTTGTTCCGTTCGTGATCCAGATCCTTAACAACTGGTATTAGTGCGAGTACAATTGTTACAATTAACCAAAGCGCCTTACTTTCTAACAGAGCTGCAAGTGAAACTTCAATTAATTTTAAAATAACTGTTTAGTTTTCTCGGAAAGTAAAACATCAACACAAATTCCTTTTTCCGGTGCACCCCTACGTCTATGTTTACCGTAAAAGACGTGAGCTTCATATTACAATAACATTCAGGATTAGACAAATCACGAGTATTTTGAAATATACCTGGTATTGTTTTAATTCGTGAAGCAAGCATTGGCAACATTGTCTTCGGTATTTATGCAGCAAAACAAGTTTACAGCGAGAATAGTATTTCCCTTATATTGGCATTGACGCAACAGTTTTCAGCTAAAAATATATTATCAAGAAAGATTGCATGAGCAAGCAAGCGTATGTAAATACAGGGTGTAAGAAGTTTGACTGCCATTATTTCAGCATGAGATAGAGTACCTAATCATAAATGAACAAAAAAATTGTATATTACAGGGGCGTAAGGTTAACAGTTTTCAAAATACAGCGAGTATTAATATTCTGGAGCTTCATCACAACGTGACAACACGTGTGCTCGCGGCAAACTTGTCCTACGGAAAAAATGTAAACAACTATTATTGTGAAACATTTAGTAAATTTCAAGACAATTGTTTTTCAGTTTTTTAATAGATAAAATAAAATGTACCGATTTTCTAGTACGAAGATAGTGTTGTACTCAAATTTTAGCTCGAATTTTAGTAATTATGAGTCTCTTAAAACAGGAACTTAATTTTTAATCTTATTATGAATTTGAAAAATATGTAAATAAAGTACCCAAAGATTATTAATGTATTCTATCGTCTGTTAAAATTATGGCAATCAAACTTCTAACACCCTGTATACATAAATCAGGCTAGTACAGAGTATTCATAAATGACTACAAGCCACGTGACCAGTCATTTTGTTGAAAACAGTAACTTCCTTCGCGTTATCTATGAGAAAAAAACTATTACATGGTGATTTTTTGTTTTCATTGTTCATTAACAAGCTTCACAGTTAATTAATGACAAAAACTATTTTATTTAATCACATCTAACTACTTCAACGACTCCACTGAGATTTAGGGATTGTTAGTTGACCTTACCAATCGTGCAATATTGGTTGCCTACCCTAAAGGGTCGAGTAGCTTGTAATCAGTTACTTCACAGTTAATATTTATATGAAAACTGAAATTGAACTAGTAATTTTTCTGTTTACGACAGAAAAGCGGCCATAACCGTTCCAGAGGTCCTCAATAAGTTTTAATCGCTTTGATTATTACTAACTGTAAGTACCGTTTGCTTATTGGAAATGTTTATTAGCATTAAAATATTCTCTCCAAGTTTATAAAAAAAAACCGCATGAAACTCGTTCGCATTACTATTTCTGAAACGTCCGCCTTGAGAAAGACCGTATCCCCGGGTGAGTGGTTTGTGTATACAGCATTAGAATATAAACTCAGCGGTCATGAAGCTAGAAACATGAATGGGTTATTTATAGTTTTACAACCAATAGTGATACCGGTACCTATTCTCCTTTATAAACAACAACACACAACTTTTACGGCTCACAGAATCGTCGAACAATTCTCGGAAAAAACAAATCCTGGGCCCTGTCAATTCCATCTGGGCATTTACGGCCACAAAATCGAACCTGGGAATTTAATATTACAGATAATGTCATCGGGACATGGTAAACACTTGTGTTTATATATAACGGTATCATCCTTTACAATAAATATGTTTGTTGTTGCACCAGGTCCTGTATTTTAAATTCAAAACTGCACAGAATTTAAAATAAGGCAGTTTTGGTTATCACACTTGTGTAAACATTGTGGCTAGTAAGATTTTTTAATGCAATTAACTATATCTAAAATCGAAATACTCCATTATTACAATAATTGGCAGTTAAAATGATAAGGAGGTTTATGTGATAACCAACGACGAGTATATTTTATTGTATTTCGGGCGATTCTTCAAAAATGCAACGCAATAAAATTTATTTCTGCCGACTTGGCGCACTGCCCTGCTTTTACAGCAGCAAAAGTAAGCTAGTTAAGTAGACAGGTCACGTTATTCAAATAAAAGTTCTTAAAATAATGTGCAAAATATCGGAACGTTAGATTTGCCAAATGCTTTACGCGTATGACTGGAGTTTTGGCAATAACTAACAACAAACAACATATTATAGACTAAACAGTATTCTTTAAAGATGTGATATAAATATTTAACAACACATGGTCCAGACGTACACAAATACATACATGAATAAAATGGTAAACAGGAGTCAAGTCAAGATATCGGTAGGTTCTATTTTTTTCAACGTCAACAATTTCCAATAACTTTACAAAACGAAATAAAAAATACCTAGACCCATGTCCAGTACTTCAAAGGCTTATTTTAACTGTGCTGTAAACGTTGGCATAATTTTTAGAAAAATTGCATACGGTTAAGCAATACAAGGAGACAATTTATTTATACTCGAAGCCATATCTATAATCTGGTATGTGCTATATACTCGTATAGTACTATCTTTTTAGGTCATCAGTGTGTATTTATATCTAGCTCCACTTGTATGTAACATATTGGCAATTACTTCTCAAATCAAACAAAAATTTATTGCAATATGTATTGAACAACTAAGTATGCTGACAAACCAGCACTCAACTAATGTATGCACTTTTTTTCCTTATTACTTTTCCCCGACATAAAAATATTAATAAAATATTTCATATTCGGTTCAGAAAAACAATAATAAAGTACACATCGCACACAAATTAGTTGCCTTTGCATCGTCTGGTCTAGAGTAAGCACGACGTCGTAAATGTTAGATAAAAATCAACTTGTAAACTTGTCTTGTTATTTTTATTTAGTTTACCTACATCCATAATGGTACGTCATATGTTCTGTACTATAAAAAATTCTATTGTGTAACAAAACATTTAGAGAAAGTACTTTTTTAATAATGGTTTAGTCCTATCATGCTTGTTACAAAAAAAAATAATAATATTAAGAGTTTATTTCACAATTTTCGGATATTCTTTCATGTGTTACACAGAAAACATTCCGTATAAATAAAATTGCAAAAAGACAAAGCTGAAAAACCGTCCCAAACGGATATTTGACCAATGTTGCCAGAAGCATAAGATGTGTCGTGTTATTATTATAAACCCACAGCCGTATTTTAAGCCTTGAACCCCTGCCAAGCACTATTTGAGCAGATTGTGTAAGATTTTCATAGTGAAGTTGGTCAAAGTGTTTACGGCAAACGTAAAATTAATTTCAAGGGAACTGACTGTCTGTTTATGCGAATTTTTTCTTTTATTTTTAATTTTTCAATTAGTTATATCGGGAGCAGTCAAATTAATAGGGTGACATCACACAAACATGTGTCTAACTTGAGTACGTTCGGTTTATGAAAGATAAAATATAGAGAATCAAACACTGAAGGACAAAAATTTGTTCCCATGGCGATTTTCTTTGATATGATTTTAATGGGTCATTAAAAAGTGATAATTAGACATTTAGTCTTCAACTAACAATAATGGGTAATTTATCAACAGAATGTAAACACTCAGGGGCGGCTCATCCAACTAAATTACAATTTTTACTAAAAAACATGTCCAAAATCATTAACTGTATTTTGTAAAGCTTTTGAAGTTGTTCTACGAGGACACGATGAATCTGAAATGTTTGAAAACTACTGTATTTTTCGCGGACTAAAAAATTTTCATCAGAACACCTTAAAAATGCAACAAATTTTAATTAAAGTTTAAGAAAATCAAACGGGACAGTTCGTCTAGTTTTATAGTACCTAATATTGGACTCGATTAAGGCTATGCCGTCGATAATCGAATTCAAATGAGGGAAACCCACTATCGCGACTCTTGCACAACCGTGCTCGTTGTTTACCGGTACTTTAAGCGATAGCCGGGTAAAGTGACGGGACGGCGCGGCGTCAAAAAAGGCAGTTGGAGTGACAAAACAAAGTGGGAAGTGCATAATACGGACACCTACTACTACCGACGCGAGCTCACGAGAAACAATAAACCAAAATACAATCGGCGGACGTCTCTACCTACGGATCCGTGTCTTGAATTATCTCCTTTAAAAGTCTCTGATTAGTGCGGCCGGTAGGTTTTTTTATTCGGGCATAGCCCTTCGAGCCTTTTGTTTGAGAACACGGTGAATATGTAATGTTTGTGTGGAGTTACTTAATGGGTTGTACGCGATTTCACATCACGTTGATGTAGATGAGGTTTCAAAGAGAATAAACACAATAGGCGAACATGAAGTGAACAAGCCATGCTTTGTAGTGTATGTATATCTTTGAAAGATAGGTGAAAAACATAACACCATGGTACTTTAGGGTGAAATGAATGAGGTTTTTATAGAGCTAGCTATTGCAGTTTGTTGACGAAGATGGCTTTAAATGGGAGTACTTTAAAACTGTAAATGTAATGTAATTGTTTAAAAATAAAAAAAGCGTGTTAACTTAAAAAATTTACTGTGGCCGTTCTAATCAACCGATTTCAATTTTTCAAAAACCATTTCAAAGGTTGAGCGGTCGTTTCTATGTGAAAAAATTTTCAAATATCTAGATGCTTTATTTGAGGCTGTACATTTTGAAAATTCGAACTTTTTTTTCAAGAAATTATTTTGCGAAAACTATTTAACCAATTTTAATGAAATTTGTGTTGTTTTATTACAAAATATAAGTTAAAAACTAGGTATTTTTAAAAATTTTTTAAACATTTTTGCAATTTTGAAAATGTTCCGGACCTCGCCCAGAACTTGGGATCTACACTTTTATTATGTGAATTGTACTGAAGATATTCCAGCAAAAATTAGCTTGCCCCCTCTTATATCCAAGAAGTGGGATATTTCGACAGATCCTCCCTGATCTATTGGACTAATTCAAACAACAGATGACGAAGCGAATTAAAACAATAATGGTGTACGAGTATACCTGCTAATGAACAAGCGGTGATCATGTTTAATTTGTTACAGTGTTCAGCAAGAGGATTTATTACAGGGTTGGATCATATGTTATATCACTACGCCTGTACAGCGAAACAATATGCAGGTATCAGAGTACTGATACTTTAATAAGGTTGACGAGATTGTACAGAATGGTAGAAATCTCAAGAAAATCACGAGAAACGTTCGAATATTGACCGGCATGTTTGATGGATTGAATATGCGCGAGAATGCGAGATGTACAAATAATGTGTCCTTACTATATCCACATATTTTGTCGTTTTTCTCGAATCTGCTTCGAACTGGACGCAATCCATCGCCTACTTGATGCAGAAAACCTGGTATTTGCACAGTTTCTCACAAGTCGTTTCGACATCAACATCAAATAACATTGTTAAGAAAATAATTACCCGGCGCATATAACGTTAATTATTATTGCACTTTTATGGCATTTTTAATATGGAGCGACGACACGCCATAAACACATGGGCCGGTATAAACGGTTTACGGTTTGTTGATGTTACATCGAAATAGTGCAAGCATAAACTCGGGTCAAAAACTGCATTAAATCATTAAATAAGCCCAGCAGAAGGACCGCCTTCATCTCCCAACACGACATTATCCTTCGTTTAATCCAGACACTGGCTGTTCGTACGACAGCAGCGGTTTTTGTTTATTTAGTTGCTTTTTTCTCCGTCGAAACATGTGTCTGTCTAGTTAAAAATACCGAGGTCTTTAAGGAGAAACTGTTTTTAGAGTTTCTGCACGTCTCTGGCGTTTCCTTACAACTTTTTTTAAATCTTTTTTCGGTATTACAATCTGTCGGTGCGGAGACCAACTACTGGGTCTTTAAATTACTTAATTTAACAAAAATAGATATGCTTGGAATAAATTATTAGGAATTTTAAAATTTCTCTTTTCTGTTAGTCAAAACAAAACACTATTAGTTTCTAGAAGCTAAAAAGTTTCTACGGACTTGGATATCTCGTATCTCAAGCTCCGCCACAAACTTTCTGCGTTAACGACAGAGCATATCGCATGTTTTCCATTAGCTGGTCTAGCTACGCACCGGCGTTTGTGTAAATTAACAGTACACGGATCATTAACCCGTACTGAAATTAGCCTGTTTTCATTACAAACAAGCGATACTCCGAATTGCCATCTACCTAGCCTCTTTAATAGACGTTTCGGATATATAGAGCTGTCACGCGGGTGGAACAAGATAGATATCGAAAATGCGTTTATTTTCGAAAGGAATCGGGGCGTTGGGTCAGTGGCGCAGAGAAGAAATTTTCGCCCGAAGTTATAGTCCGATCAAGGAAAGTTCGCAGAATGGGGAATTATTTTCAAGTTCCCTTTGGTTACGTTTTTGTATTCTAAAGCTGTTGTGACTTATTTTTTGTTGGGCCACTATTTTTGTCTACTACGATTTGTTTCACTTATCCGGTGTACGTACGCCACTGGATGACGTGCATTTACACGCATATATCTTTATTAACGGAAACGGGGAAAATCGAACTGATCCATAATGTTTACACGTGGGAGATGTGTTTAATTATATAATAGGGGACGTAGATGGATGAGATCTGTGGGATAAATGAGATTTACTTCAAATGGGGACGCTTTACGTGTGTCGATAATTTAGGGTGAATTTTTAAAACGTCCATTTCGTGTATAATACATATAATTATATGTAAAAAGGGGTTTTACGTCACAACAATTCGTTCAAAAAATTTTAAATGTGCGTTAATATTGATGGAATATAATTTTTGTGATGTATTTTTTGAATAGATTCATAATTTGTAGTCATTCGCTATCAGATTTAATAAAAACCGTACGATACGATTTTTAATACTTTACTACAGATACATTTTTATATTAAATTGGCGCTCTGAACATACGGAATGTTGCTGTGTAACGGAATATAATTGTACTCGTTTTTTGCCAAGTTTTATGAACCGTACAAGCGACCCTGTTCTTTTGAAATGGATTTTATATATCGACATCAGCATCGGCATCGGTCATCTATTGCCAAAGGAAAATTTATCAGCCGCAATAAAACAAATAACCAAAAAAAAAAACATCACATACGTACAACTTTAAAAATATCTCGTTCGTGCTATGTAAATCAAACTAAGAATTCATTAAACGTTTTTCAATGCATCCTGTGAAGGAGCAACAGTGAAACGAAATTGCGGGAAGAAATTCACTATTACAGCTGCCGTACTGGGTAATTTTATTACACGACCTACTGTTTATGTCCGGTTTGTGTAATATTCCGATAAATGTGGCCGATTATCATTGGAAGAATTGTTTGTTTTAATCATAGAATTTTGTGGCATTAATTAACTATAGAACAACCAACGTTTAGAACAGTATCACATAAGTCCTGTGGGTTATCAAAAATAACGTTACACATACCGAACATCCTGTTTCCCTGAAACGAAGTAATTTTCTTACTTTGACTCAAGGAATAATCAGGTAAATTTTTCCGTTCTATTTTGGACTATATAAATAATTAATTGTCAATTATGTGTTCACGGTATGGTGTTGTCGTGGTGATAAGGGATAAAAATGATGTAAAAAAAGAGCATTTCGCAAAAAAAAACACTTAGAAACATAAAAATACAAGCGTCAAAACATCAAGTGTTTACAGAAACTCTTTTCATTTTTTTTGTAAGAAATCTCCACCTCTTTTCGCAACATCAATGAATCGCCCTATACAGGGTGTTTTTAAAATAGGCCAACTTTTATTAAGCATCTGATTTTTGGTGTCAAGAGTTTTGACCGTTGTTTGGAAGCATGTTTATTAACACATTGAACAATTTTTGTGGAGCGTATCGTCTATCGGTTTATTCTCTTAATTTTTGTGTTCCTCTTAAACGAGATTTGAATAAATTCCACCATCAGCGCTTCCTTTCAAAGAACACCTCGCATAGATCTCAGAAGGAATTACTTTCCCCCGTTGTTACTTTTATTGTTTATAGGTTTCTTCTGTTTATTATGAATTTACGACTGCGCGCCATTATTCTATGGCTAGAAATTGGCCTCAATGATTTGGGATCGAGGGGGATTATCCCTCTTTATCCTGCCTCATCTCGTGTAGGCCTGGACAGCCTTCGTAGGTGGGCCCCATCCGTCGTCTACCCCGACCGCAAATGCGGCCGGTGTAGGCGCTTTGTGGGACCTCCTTTTGTCCTGGCTGGGCCCTGCCGGCTAGGGCCCTTTCTTCTGGCGCTCTTCTTGCTTCGCCGGCTCGACTTTACGACTGAATGACAACTACCACCACCACCACCACCACAATCGGCCAGAACAAACAGTGCAAGCTTACCTTCGAAGTGCACACTCCGTGGGCTATGCATTTCTCCAAAACAAAGCTCACCATTCAACCTACCCACGCAGCGCTTGTTACATAACAACGCAGCCACTGTTAGTCGGTTCTGCCGGCTCGACGGCAACGACTTTTACACGACAAGCCATCAGAAATGCAGAACACTGACTTAGAGCTAGAAACGCGCCAAGGGGACGGAAAACAATGTTACGTCCTGCCTAATATGGAGTAGACGGCTTCCCGGGCAGGTTTATGGCGGTCGGCTCCTATCCTTACGCGTACGCCGGGTTTTTATCGAAGATATAAATAAATCACCGATGGGAAGAAACGGTTTTTGCGGACAGAGGCCGATGGATCCGACCGATGACGGTTCCAATACGCGGAGGGCTCCTTTCTAAAATTAAACCCCATGCCCAGAGGGATTAGTCACCCATATTCGCGGGTCTGTAAATTATGATGTTCATCGCGCTCGAGATATGAAAATTAAATGCGTGACGATGTTAGTTCTGTAATTTATCGACTTCAGCGACCCGATCAACAGATAGACTTAAATGGGGATAATGAAGGATACCTTGCAACACACCCTTCCTTGGCGGTTTGAAAGAATTTCGGAAATGTCCAAGTCCATACTCAATCAATCGCTAGCTTTAAGAAAATATTAAATTTCGACTTTGCCCCATAATAAACATTATAAAGTTAATTATTTCAGTGTTTAGTGGAGGTTAGTATTTTTGTTTCATTTTTAAGTTTTTGAATGTATTACGAAAAAAAATTTATACAAACCAAGAAAGAGTTTATATAGTTAGAGCCTACTTTCTGTCAGGAAAAAATGATGCTGTTGCAAAAAGACGATATCAGACTCAGACAGTGGAAACTTAGAACTAGAAATTTGAAACGCCGTGGAGGAGGATCCTAGTACTCGAAGATTAGCCACAAGAATTCAAATATGTCATATGTTGTAAAAATCAGGTGAGTAAACAGATTATTTACTTTTTTGAAGTTGAATTAGATTAGGCTATTTTGACTTCAGAAACATTACAGTATGGCCTATTCGTAACAAAACACCTTGTATACAGGATACATAAGAGATGTTGAAACAAGATTGTAATACTGCAAATTGGACAAATTATATAGAAAAAAATATATGGAAGTAAATATATGGAAAAGATAAGTTAATACTTAGGAAATTATCGTTCATTGAGACATTTTTAAACAACCAACACATTTATCATAAAGCACTTTATCAAAAAGCAAATATCTTGTTGCATAACAAGTACGTATCCAAACGCTTACAATGCAATATAAGTTTTGTTAATGTACACGATGATTCACTATATTTTGACCCCCCCCTCCTTTAAATATTTTGTTTTTAGAGTTATAAATAAAATGTCAAATACAGAAGTTGCACGATTCTTTATGAAGTTTTTGAAAATGATAATAGAAAAACAAATGAAGTTCAAACAAAATGGCCGCGGATGTTAACTTCGTTATTTTAAAGAGAACACCCTGTATATTTTTACATATTTGGATGGAACGTTCCCTGTCGAGCATAGCCATATAGGGTTTGTTGGGTCTACCTCTATCAAGAAGCGAGATACTATTGAAAAACGAAGAGAAGGTATTTTATTAAGAAAATAAGACATATTGTAATTATTCGACCTCTCTCAGGCATTTTTACCTTTTTTCCAATTACGTAAGGATTTACAGATTTAGTTGTAATATATTTTGACATCTATCGGACATTGACATGGTCCAAAATGTGTATAGGTATTCTAACTAAATTTCACTAATTAGGCCGTGCGAGACCTAATAATTACTCATGGACAATGTTATATAGTAGGTCGTGACAGTGACAAGTAGTAATGCCATGATAACATTGTTATTGATTGACAGTTTGTATCGTTGTTTAATTAAAATGGGTTACACAGAAGTAGAAAATTGAAATAGATATTAGGAAAAATAGAGTATGGAGAAAAACTTTACTTACTCTATTTTAATTCACATAATACTTCAATTTTCTACTTTTGAGTAACCCATTTCAATTAAATAATAGTACAAGCTGTCAAACAATAACAATATTGTCATGACGTTACCCGTCACTGTCACGGCCTCTCACATCCTAATTAGTGAGATTTTGTTAAAATACCTATACGCGTTTTGGACCATATCAATGTCCGAAATGTCAAAATATACAAATAAATCTAAAGCCCTACGTAATTGGAAAAAAGGCAGAAATGCCTGAAAGAGATCTACCAATTGCGAGATATCTTATTTTCTTAATAAAAAACCTTCTCTTCGTTTTTTAATAGTATCTCGCTTATTATTAGAGATGGACCCAACAAACCCTATATGACTATGCTCAACAGGGAACGTTCTAGACAGGCACATAGTAGATACATATAGATAGATATATTTATTAGTCCAACTAGAGCATTACACCTTTGCTGTGGGATAAGTCAGTCTACTTAATACAATACTCTATGCAAATATGTAAAAATATACAGGGTGTTCCATTTAAATTAACAAAGTTATCATGGATTGAACTCCATTTGTTCTTGTTTTTCTATAATTTTCGAAAGCATCATAAAAAATCGTGAAACTTTTGTATTTCACATTTTTTATACCTCTAAAAACAAAAAAGTTAAAGGGGGAGGGTCAAAATATAGTGAATCACCCTGTACAAGCTAAAATGATATAAAATCTAGTGGATTAACTGATATTTAAATTATCATATAGGTACACTGATTTTTACTGGAATTAAATATGTTGAAATCAATGAAACAAACACTGCTTTCTATTTTTCTCTTGTTTTATTAATTAATATTATAAATCCTATAGAAACTTTCCAACGGAAACCTAATACATGTTGCTTTTAAATTTTAAACTGTTATACCTCAGTGAATCCACTGAGCGTGGTTGTTTTCCTTGGCTCACGCCGACATTGAAAATTCATATCGTGAAATTGTTATGATGAATTTATAGTAAACACAACTTGCATTCCTGTTGATTAGTTACCATACACGAATCACTATGGAACCACTCTGTCTATACGTCCAGACGATTTTTTTACTAATTTCCGTAACGACCGCGTCAACACGAAATAGAATAGAAAGGAAGGAACAGTATAGTTCCGAGCATAGATTAACCATTGTAAGTTTTTATAAAACTGATTTGGTTCTTTTCCCCCGTCTTTACCAAACAATTTTAACGAATTGCATTGTCTGTAATATTTTGTAATGGATCAATTAGAGAACACGTTACATTGTGAAACGTTAAAGATAATATATCTTTTACCACCGGTGTCATATTTAGGTTGCTGTTCAATTCACAGTTTATGTCTAAAAATGTATCACTGCGCCATAACAAACCGAGTTGACTGTATACTTTATAGCCTAAAGTAAATATTTTCAAAAGAAACTTGTGATGGTTAAAATAACACATTACGAGTTTGTTTACATTATGATAGGTGACCTATAAAAAAAGGCGACATGTAAATTAGAAAAATTTGTAGCCTTTCTCCTGCCAACCTATCCGTTTTGTATCCACGTAGGGATTTGTACGTTTTCGTAATGAAAAAGTACAACGGTTCTATCTGGAATCGCGCCAAACTAATAATGAACTCAAGACAATACAAGAAACAGTAAGTAAAGGCACATATCTAACCCATATGCGACACTGAGAGAGATAAGGCTACTTCGTGCAACACGAATGGAGATACATCCAAGTTAAAGGGACTGAACGCATGCGTATTTCCAAACAGAACAGCTGTGTGACAACGTAAGATGATATTTTCAGGTTTACTATTATTTCGGCAATAAACAGAATAAATATGAAATACAAAACTTTAAGGATATATAAATTTTGTAGAGTAAAATAGAATGTTTGATTATTTTGCCCATAAAATGATGCTGCTCCTATGAACGGTTTTTATCTGCGAATTAAATACATTACCGATGAAGCCTGAATACTTCCGAACATATTTTATCTCCGCGTGGTTTCTGTTAGTGACGTTACGTTAAATCATATAATAGCCATTTTGTAAACATTGTTGCCGTTAGCTGTATTGGAGTGTTTTAAAAAGTTGTTTACAGTGGATTTATAGTTATTTATTTTTAAAACTTTGGCGTTTTTATTAACAATTATTTGCAGTTGCAAAGAATGTCTAAATCAGTATCGGAAATGCAAGAAAGAAAATAAAAACATACATTTTTTTCGCTTTCCTAAAGAAGAACAATTAATTGTATAATTATTAAGTACTTTTTATATAGATAAATTTAAATTTCTTATAAAAATTGTTTAAAAATTCAATTTTTATAATATAAATTGTTCTTTTAAATGTCGATAGAAAAATGTGGACGCCCAGAATTAATAATGCATGGATAAAACGATTTCAAATTTACATAACTAGTGTAACACCATTTGGAAGTTTACTATCCCTAAAATGACATATTTTCTATATTCTTTACTCTAACTGAGCTATTTAATAAAATAACTTGTAATTCTGCGAATTTACTACTACATAAAATCTATCAATCAAAATTTTAGTAAACCTCTAATAAAAAAAATGAAAAATTAAATATGTGTAATTTTACATTTAATACATATATAGCAATTTTACTTTAATACATTAGTTATCTAATTTATCATCCCGTTTAGACAGACACTTTATTAATTAAGTGAAAATTGTGATAAATGTAGGTGTAAGTATTTTATGTTCATGTTTATTCAATATTTCGAACCGACAACACTTTCTTCAGATATAAATTTTTATTGCCCAATCTGGCAACGTTTAGCATCCAATTTAAAGGGACGAGGTCAACAGCGGCATTTACGCCACATCAAAGGAGTGTCGCATATGGGTTAGATATGTGGTAAAGGATACAGTAATTTACAAAATACGAATATTTGTTTTTTTTTTATTAATAGCCATTTTAAAATATGGCTCGCTGCCATTTTAATACAAGGGGGACTATTTTTGCAACTACCGCCGACCTTAACAGTTTCCAGACGCCATGTCAACAAACAACGTTGACAAAATCAACGCAACTGCTCGATGCCGAAAATATATCCAACAATCGATTAAATTACGAGCTATATTTTTTTTCTAGTGGTCCTTTGAGATGAAAATTTAAGATAATCATCTTGTTGAAACGCAAACGATTCTTGTTAGCGTCGATACATTTGAAACGTCACTAAAAGTGCTCGTGATTATGGACCAGATGACGGAAATACTTTTATTTGGCCTTATTGACGTAGTTATGTTAAATGTTACGACGTATCGTTCTCTTAGCACTGCACTGACATAAATTACAGCCTAATATACGAATTTCCTGTAATAGACCAGGGCAGATCTGTTTTGAGGTGGATGTGAGAGGGGGCAAGCAAATTTTTTCTGGATTACCTTCGGTGTAGATGCTTTATTTGAGGCTGTGCAACATTTTGAAAATTTTTTCAAAATTTTTTTCAAAAAATTATTTTGCAGTAACTATAGAACCGATTTTAAAGAAATTTGGTGTGTTGTTTGGTTAAACCCTAAAAATTTTTTTACCAGAATTAGAAAGCCCTCGAAACAATTAAAATATTTTTAAAAAATTATCCAATTATTTTGCCATTTTGTCATAAATTATTGCTATTTTGCAACATCGGCAATAAATTTAAACATTTTTAACCTACAGTATATTGTGCAAAATTAAATTCTAAAACTTTTTTCCTCTTCAATATTCTTTCAAAATGCCTAGGTTCCAAGATATAAGTAAAAAACTCAAATAAAATAGGTACTTTTTTAAAATTTTTTAAACATTTTTGCAATTTTGAAAATGTTCCGGATTTCGAATTAAAGTTCAAGAATTGTTGTTAAAGTTGTTAGGTACTGTTTCATAGTTTCTCATTTAAAATCATTAAGCTATTTTATTTAACGGACAACAAAATGTCTCATTCTCTGTAGCTACAATCTTCCGCAGGTTTTGTGTGCCAATGTGCACGCGGCCTTAGCGTTAATTAAGAAGCCGCTCGCAAGATAGGAACAGTTATGAATTTCCATAAATCAGCAGTACGGACCGACGGAATATCGCTTTAACAGACGGCGTACCACGAAAAAAAAATGTAATCTCAAGAAGTCGGAGAGAAGAGTGACGACATATTCGCCGGTTATTTTTAGCCTCCGCGTCCTCTTCCACGGAGTGCTCGGTACTCCCATATGCGACGAGTTGAACGCTTGCTTCTTGCTCGGGGTGAGGCAAGTTCAAGAGCACGATAAAATGCTTGAACAAGTGCTCCAATAAATTACCGCCGCTTAAAAAATGATTGCGCCGCAGGCCTCCCTAATTTCGGATTCCCGGGATAAATATTTACGCCTCGCGATCGGAGAATTCTCGTATATAAAGCGGGAATCGGCTTGGGTAAGGTTGGGTACAATGGGAGGAATGTTAATGCAAACATGCAGACGGAAGACGTAGATCCATTCTAAGGCCATTGACGAGGGTGTAATAGACTAATTTTGGTCCCAGTCATTGATAACCTAGGCTCTATTTACGAGCCAATTTATTTTATTTAATAGTGAGCGCTATCTGTACAGATAACAGCACTTAAGAACCTATCTATCTTATAGGAAGGGGTGGGGTGCACTCAAGGTTAACAGATACACTCGCTTGGAACTAACATCCAAGAATTAGAAGGATGAATTATTCGAAAAATTAACAATTCAACATATTCTACACTAATGCAAACAATTAAAGGGTCAAAAGAATTTCGGAAATTCTTTTGACCCTTTAATTGTTTGCATTAGTGTATGTTTTAACTGTTAGCAATTTTTATTCAGGCTACAGTGATTAAATTCTTATGCACTCCTTCCTACTTGTATCATAAATAATCATGAACCTTTGGCAGGAATTGAATACCCGTGATTATATTCGGCCTCGTTTCATAAATAAAGACAAATGTAGTACCTCCGCCTCTGGCTAACTCGTCCACAATCTTGAAAGCTAAACAAAATAGGACCCCCTCGCACACATTCCCAGACCTTGTTGATAACCTTCAGTCTTCGTTTTTGTGCTGACACGTTCACATCGCAAGGGAATCATAAAAATCGGGAGTGTAAAATTCAGTTATTAGGGTAAACATGCCGAAACAAAAAAGAAGTCGTAGTCGGTCGGTAGATGCGCCGGACATTTATAAAATGTTTAAAAGGCTAGAGAAGAGACTTGATAGCCTCGAAGAAAAATATAAAATCAAAAAGGACGGAAAGGGTCGTGGTCGAAAAGTACGCCGGATCAGTACCAGTGAAAGTGAAACGGAGCATTCTCGCTCTACCTCCAGAGAGGTGGAAAAGTACACGTCCGTAAGTTCATCGGGCGAAGAAACCGAGGGCGCCGCTGGCGGCGGTGGCACCGCACAGCTGGCACTTGAACCTGGAAGACATGAAACCGATAATAGTGATATTATCGTGACGGCGGGGACGAGTGGAAGTAATAGAAATATAAATAGTAAGTACATGCAATAGTTCATCGGGAAAAATGCTAGGACTACGTAACTGTTTGTGATAACAGATAATTTCGAGCTTTTCCATTTGTGATAATGGATGATCTGTTCGGGAAGACAGTATATTACATATTTAAAGAATAAACTAATATATTGTTTACCTGTTTGTGATGGCAGGGCGCATATCTGTGTGTGAAAATGGATAGCGTATTTAGCTCTCAAATTATAAAACTTCTCCTTAGTCAAACCTAATCAAGAGCTCAGCTAAATAGGTACATTTTCTTTCAGATGAGACAAGAAATAACCTAGATAAGGACATCTTGTCTATTTTGGGGGAGGAAGGAACAGCCAAGGATGTTTTTGCAAAACCCATTCAGGCGGACGTAGCTTCCCGGTGGGAGAACATTTTGACTTGTGGCCTGGATGATGAAACCAAAAAAGTTTTGATTGAAAAATATCTGCCTCCGGAAAACTGTAAGTTGATTAAACCACCCATAATAAACCCCGAGGTGAAGATTGCCGTTTCCGATAGCATTATACGTAGAGATGAAAGGTTATCTCAGATACAACAACAAATTGCAGCAGGCTTAGCAGCAATAGGTTTAGCTTTAACAAGAATGCTGGATAAACAAGAAGGTAATAAAGAGGATATACAGCTATTGAGTGATGCCAGTAGGCTACTAGCCAATGTCCACCACTCGGAGTCGAGATCCAGAAGAGAACTTATCGCTCTTAACCTTAACAAGGAGCTTAGAGAAACTCTAGTGAGTACTCCAATTTCAAAATTGCTTTTCGGAAATGACCTTGAAGAAAGAATAAAAACAACAAAAGACCTGGAGAAGTCAGGACAGCAATTGAAACCAAAGAAGCATTCTTATGATAGGTCTGCAAATAAAACAGTTTCGGAAAACTACAGAAGTTCATTCCCACAGAGGTCAGCAGGAGCCAGGAGGAATGGACTTCTAATCTCGGCTCCCATCAGGAAGTCTTATTACCCTACCTCGGCGCGCAAGGGGACAATTTACAAAAAAGGACAGAACTCTCGGCAGAACTATTACTCTCAGAGCAGCCAGAACGACAGGAGGCGCACGCATCGGTCGTAGACCTGCAGGTGAGAAAACCGGGTGGACGATTGAAATATTTTTTTCAAAGGTGGCAGGGTTTGTTAATCCATAGGACAGTAATATCTTATATAAAAGGACTGTCGATTCCGTTTATTATAAATCCAGTACAAAATATCATGCCCACTGAAAATAAATGGTCTCAAAGAGAAACTTTAATTTTAAAAAAATTAATAAGTGATTTATTAAATAAAGGTGCAATATCAGCTGTTAACCAATGTAGGAAACAATTTGTATCAAAAATATTTTTTGTACCCAAGCCAGATGGGTCCTACAGATTGATTTTAAACTTAAAAAAGCTTAACACTTTTGTGGAAAACAAACATTTCAAAATTGAAGATAACAAGGTAGTTGGCCGTCTTATAGGAAAAGATTTTTTTATGTGTCGCATAGATTTAAAGGACGCTTATCATCTGGTCCCGGTACGAGAAACACATCGGAGATACTTGAGATTTGTATTTGAGGGGGTAACGTATGAGTACAATTGTCTACCATTCGGATTAAGTTGTGCCCCTCGAATTTTCACAAAAATTTTGAGACCTGTAGTTAGTATGCTGAGGAAAAGAGGGGTACTTTTAGTAGTTTATTTGGATGATTTTCTGGTTTTGGGAAAATCATACAACGAGTGTAAGAAAAATACAGATTTGGCTTTAAATACTCTAACATATTTAGGGTTTTTAATTAACCACTCAAAATGTAGTCTTGTACCCAGCAATATATGTAAATTCTTAGGGTTTGTGTACAACTCTCGCACAATGGAAATATCGTTACCAGATGAAAAGCAACTTAGAATATCTAAAGTTTGTAAGGATTTTTTAAAGTTAAAGAAATGTAAAATAAGAGACTTTGCAGAGTTTATTGGAACGCTGGTATCAGCCTGCCCAGCGATAAAGTATGGGTTTTTTCATATCAAATCCTTAGAAGTTTGTAAATATGTTGCCTTGAAACAAGCTAAGGGTTGTTATGACGCACTGATGGAAGTAGCAGATCAGTTGCATTATGATATTAATTGGTTCATAGATAAGATAGATTCATCTAATAATATTCGTTTGTCAAAATTTCACTTAGAGATTTTTTCCGATGCATCTAGATCAGGTTGGGGAGTTTGTTGTAAAGATAAAAACACCCTGGGGTATTGGTCAGAAAGAGAACAGGAGCATCATATAAAGAGAGACCCAGAGGCGTATAAGGTTGACGCTTTTACATTGGATTGGAGCAAACTGAAATTCTATGCATTTCCCCCCTTTTGTATGATTTTAAGAATGCTACAGAAAATAATTGAGGACAAAGCTGAGGGAATAGTGGTAGTTCCCCTCTGGGTCTCCCAACCATGGTATCCTATTTTTAAGTCATTACTAGTTGGTGAACCCTTAATTTTTATTCCTAACAGATTTCTACTTACCTTTAATAGGTTACCACACCCCCTTTGGCAGAACCTTACCCTGGTGGCAGGGAGGCTATCAGGAGGGCGCTATTGTTAGGAGAGGTGCCTAAGGATTCATTAGATTTATGTTTAAATTCTATTACACCCGCTACGATAAAACAATATAATACTGCTTTAAGATTATGGTGGGAGTTTTGCTCATCTAAAAATATGAATCCCTTCAAAGTTGAAGTTCCGGCTGTCCTAGAGTTTTTAACTGTATATTTCAAAAAAGGGGCTTCATATGGTACTCTTAATAACTACAGATCCGCGATTGCACAGATCGCTGGGCCGGACTTGGGGCAAGACTTTAGATTGAAGAGGTTTTTTAGGGGTGTTTTTGGAATAAGACCAACTTTGCCTAAATACGATAATACTTGGGACCCCGGTATAGTTATAAATTATTTACGAGAATTTAAAAATACTGACATCAGTTTGGAAATGCTTACTCAAAAGCTAGTTAGCTTGATGGCATTGGCAACTGGGCAACGAATTCAAACCTTAAATCTTATTGATATTAACAACATAATAATTCAGGATGACAGAATCGAGATAAGGATCCCAAGTAGGATAAAGACTTCAGCAAAAAATAGAAGTCAACCTTTTATAGTTTTGCCTTTCTTTAATGCTGATCCAGATGTTTGTGTTGCTAGGACTCTTATAAAATACTTGGAAAATACAAAGGAATTACGGGGCTCTTGTAAATTTTTATTTCTCACATATAAAAAGCCATTTCACAAAGCTACCTCACAAACCATTGGGAGGTGGATAAAACATATTTTAGGCAAGAGTGGTCTTGATATATCAAAATTCACAGCTCACAGCACACGGCACGCTGCAACGTCGGCCGCAGCTAGGAAAGGGGTTAGTTTTGACTCGATTAGATTGGCAGCAGGGTGGACCCAAAACTCTGGGACATTCGCTAACTTTTATAATAGGCCCTTAATATCTAATAAAGAATTCGCCAACGCAATTCTTAGTTTGTGAAAGTATATTTCTTCAATGTAAAAATTTTTGTTTACATTTACATATTAGGTTAGATAATATTAAAATTAGTGTTATATTATATAATACACACAGAAATATTTATTTATAATGTTAAAGTTGGTTTTTTGACCGTTCGCATGTTACAACGTTTTGTTTATAGTAAGTTAACGCTGCATTGACTGCTGCATATTTTCTGAGGTGAGGATATTTTTGGGAAAAATATATGTTTATGTAATGTATATAGTTGTTGCAACTTCTTTAAACATCTACATTTGTCTTTATTTATGAAACGAGGCCGAATATAATCATAAGATCAAACGAACTTACCGTGATGTTCGATCTTGATTATATGAGGGCCTCGTTGAAATAAATAAAGTCCCAACCCAACCCATTTTACAGAACCCTATATGGGTTGCAACAACGACTTTAAACTAGACTGAAGGTTATCAACAAGGTCTGGGAATGTGTGCGAGGGGGTCCTATTTTGTTTAGCTTTCAAGATTGTGGACGAGTTAGCCAGAGGCGGAGGTACTACATTTGTCTTTATTTATTTCAACGAGGCCCTCATATAATCAAGATCGAACATCACGGTAAGTTCGTTTGATCTTATGATTTTTATTGCGATGGCGTTTGGATATTTCTTGCGTTGTGAATAACATTAGCACTTGCACACAGAAACGATACGAATAATCTACATGGTTGTAGCTAATTGTAAGCAACAGTACTTCTAATGAGCCTCTACAATTATTGATCAGATACAAGCCACTCAAGTTGGTGGCTCACATTATTGGTGTTCAATCAACACTTGGTTTGTATCAATCTGGCTTATCCTTTGAAAAGTCATGAGAAAAAAGGTGTTTTAGTTTCTAATTTTTGTGATAGAACCCGTCTCCAGCAAATCTTTTGATTCATAACCCATACGCTTCCCCATTTCATCTACGTGCAGCATTTCAAAATACGGAATATATGAGATTTGTTAAATAGACAACATTTACGTCATTTACGCTGTACTCAACGTGCCTCATTGGGGACGAGTAAATTTGTAATTTCCGCTCAAACACGGTCGGTTGCCAATGTTCGAAGAGAAATATCCGGAAATATCCCCCGTTCGTAGGAACTTACGAGGTATACCTAACAAAATAAATGAAACCATATAATAGACCAGGGCGAATCTGTTTTGAGGTGGATGTGAAAGGAGCAAGCAAATTTTTGGAACCTAAGCATTTTGGAAGAATATTGAAGAGGAAAAAAAGTTTTAGAATTGAAATTTGCACAATATACTGTACGTTGTTAAAAAGGTTTAAATTTATTACCGATGTTGATTGATGAAAAAAAGGCAAAATATTGAACCATATCCAAGTCCGATATGTCAAAATATATTACAACTAAATCTGTAAATCCTTACGTAATTGGAAAAAGGGCAGAAATGGCTGAAAGAGGTCTAACAATTACAAGATGTCTTATTTTCTCAATAAAAAACCATCTTTTTGTTTTTTAATAGTATTTCGCTTATTGTTAGAGATGGACCCAACAAACCCTACATGATTATGCTCCACAGGGAACGTTCTATCCAAACATGTAAAAATACACAGGGTGTTCCATTTAAATTAACAAAGTTAACATCCGCGGCCATTTTGTTTGGACTTCATTTGTTTTTGTACTATCATTTTCGAAAAATTAATAAAAAATCGTGCAACTTTTGTATTTTACATTATTTTATAAATCTTAAAACAAAAAAGTTAAAGGGGGGGTCAAAATATAGTGAATCGCCCTGTACATATTTAAACAAAAATTACAGGACAACCATTCCCAACGAATTTTTCTTAGAAATAAAAATGCTTGGAAAACACGATAAAAATTAACACGTGACAAATTTGGCTAAAATTACGTTTTTGTTTTGATATCTAACGGGTATCAAATTTATTACCAACTCACATTTTTTAATCGCCCTACTAGCTTAATCCCAGAAATATCCTATATGTTGTTGTTCTAACTTCATCCTTGACACGTAAAAACAGCCAAGATACAAAGACCTTACTATTTCTGCATAAAATATTATTACACTCAGATACAACGCTATTTGCACCCCTTATTTATGTAATAAGCTACAATAATAATAAAACCCAGGTTGCTGCAATTGAGATATTAGATCCCTTGTGCCACAACTTTGATACACACAGCTCGGCTTAGCCATAAATGGGACACAATACACGATCATAATACATACCGAGATCGACTCAACTTACCATATCCGCAATGACGCGCATATTAATCCAAACGCATGCATAACAAAGCCCTTGTGCACTGAACACGCATATCACCGATACATACTCAGACCATTAGCTAGATGGTATCGCCAACAAATGAGCAACAACTGTGGGGCAAAATAGAAGACAAAGAAAAAACTCGTGCGTCAATTTCGTAATGATACAACAATGCTGCTCGGCTCATTGCCGAACTACCCACAGGTATCCGCTTGATCGGAGGCGGGTTGGAAGAAGCGAAAGATGAACTGATGTTTTTGTAAAATGAATGACGAAGGTGAGGTTTACGCATCGCTGGAGCAATTATAAAAAGTGAGTTCTGCCAATATGTTACGAATAAGTTGCTTTTTATTGCACAGAAAATAAGATTTTGATATAACTATTATTAACATTTATCAAGAAGAAATTATGTGATTAAAGCATATTAATAATAAAATGTTGGAGCTTCCTTGACCTAAATCTGACCGTGTTCGAATTGTACCAAGTGAACCATTTTTTCCGTTACATTTTGAAAACTTAAAA
The DNA here is from genome assembly GCF_000390285.2 of Anoplophora glabripennis. Classification (NCBI taxonomy): domain Eukaryota; kingdom Metazoa; phylum Arthropoda; class Insecta; order Coleoptera; family Cerambycidae; genus Anoplophora; species Anoplophora glabripennis. The sequence continues at coordinate 274,153 of NW_019416610.1, read as the reverse complement.
CCGGCAAAACTTAAATTCAAATGGAACACTGTATTTTTATGCACCATAGTACATAAAGTTAAATTCTCTATTTGCCGATATAGGCATTGTAAGGATCACAGTATAGATGCTCTCAGATATTTGCGGTTTTCTCACATTCTCAAGAACATTACGTTAAAAATACCAACAAGTGTGCCTTGTCAAATAGATCAAATAAGGCAAATATTGGTATTGTCGTTCAGTATTCCACAAGTTCGAAGTATTTGCTCGACAAGAAAAATGCAAACTAATTATTCTAATGAAGATTTTATATTTCATATCCATAGGACATTCACCATGAATCAGAATTATTAGCAGCATTTCTATGATTTAGTATTTTGCAAGATTTGAGGAATTGGACACGAATGTAACTCGGCGAGCTACATACACTATCGTTCATTGTAGAATATTGAAATAGTTTTATTTTTTTCATAATTATATTACTTAATAAAATATAATATCAGGAATTATTCTTCAGACATCCTGTTTGTTAATAAGATTGATTGTAATTTCGTCCTTCGTGTACCAGATATGTTGTGTCAACAGTTTTATTAAAATTGGTTCATCCGTTTGTGAGGTCAGACGGGGTCACTGTCACAGCCATATCCTAATGTAATAAAAATCTGATATATCTTCAATAAAAAATAATTACAATTTTATATACAATAACCGGTCATTTAAGGCTTCTCGATTGAAACAGAAAAGTGAATAGTGTTCTTAGAACTGTAAAATCTAAATGATTTGGTTGTTTTGGAATTTTTATATCAGTTATTACCATGTGTATTTTTGAAATAAGGAATATTGACGAGTTGTGGCATTTTGATTACGTATCTCTCGAATTCTTGCTGGTTAGATAGCTTGGTTACGAATTATTATTAAAAGTTTTCCTGTAAAGTCACTTACAATTAAATTATTAAAATATTTATTAGGTTCTTACATCTTTATTTATTAACATTGCAAGGAACAAAGCTATTAATATTCAAAATTTTCTTTGTTTAGCGGAAACCGAGGCGGAAACTTTTGAAGTAATTTTTGGATCATTACGAGGATAATTAATTTTTAATGATTTTGCTTGTGTCCACATTTCAACGTACATGGTATTTTCTAAAGTACAAAAATATGCACAGAACTTCATTAACAATTTAAGTAGATACTGTATCTTTCGTATATTTTCGAGGAGATTTTACTAAAATTAATTCAGTTGCTAGGTATATAATCTATAACATTTCGTCTTATCACATTGCGCTGCAGTGATTATATACAAAGCTGTTACAATTCGATAGTGTAACACTTGTAACAAATTGTAAATATTTAAATGTAATTAGTCCACTTTACTGTATATCTACTGACACGCTGACATGAGTAGTACCTACTGTACGTGATAAAATATAATAACAAATCATTCCACAGCAGAACGTGCCATATACGAAGGTTTGACTTTATTTGCATAACTGTGCATTTGATAATGTTGTTATCTTAATTCGTAGGAAAATCTGGATAATGTGGAATTCAAATTACCAAGTCACAATCTTAAAGGAATGAATCAGTGTTTTAGTAAATACCACAACACCAAAAGTCCCCTGTTGTAGCACACACAAATTACTATTTTTTTTGAACACGTGACTGAATAATTGTCGTTTTAATAAATCCGGGAATTATACAACAAAACCTTGTGATAGTTACACAATCCTCGTTAAGGATAGCGTCCTTTAAAAATACTCTAGGCCAGCACCCGATTCTCAACTGTCCCTAAAAATAAGTCGTTTAGTTATGCAATATTTTCCATAGATATCTGGTTTATTTATAGAAGTGCTCGACCAAAGATTAGGTGAATATAACATGCGGCCTTTGCTGGCGAGAGGAAGTGTTGGTTGATATAATCTCCCTTGGAACGTCGATTCTCGGAAATTTTGAGCAGACATCGCGTTGATGAACGCTTTTGAACCACGGTGAATACGAATTCGAATGCGGTAATCTGGTAGGCATTAGTAAAGGTCAACGAAGGAGTTAGGAAGTAAGGGTTGTAAAAAAAAGTTAGTTTAACTGTCTCAATCGTATTCAAGTACACAATACCGTTTCGATTTTTGTGTTCTTACATACCGGGTGCACGAAAAGTGTATTGTCGACTTAAGATATTCCTTCCCCCAGATGCTATCTAACAACTTTTTTAAGATCGAGAAAATTCGGTCGAGCTTGCAAACATGCTTCAGAGAATCGTTCTAGACAGTGATTGTAATGCTTTTTAACTTTGGACTTACATTATGCCCTTCCCACTTCTCGATTATAGTAATTTTCCCATTCGTACCTTATGTAGACGCGAATAATTGCCCACGTAACAGTTTTTTCGCGTTTTGAAAAAAATATCAAAGCAACGCGGCTTATCGCCGACATATCGACGTTGGAAAAACGCCGTACATGAAATTACGAAAATTCGTGATGGCTCGAAGACATTGTCCTCTATAATATTCCCATGCTGGTAATACCAACCCACAAAATCGACGTATAGCGAGTTGTTACTGCCAGTAAGTACGTATTTTTCGTTAGTTAGTTTAATTATGCGAATGGCAAAGGTCGCGAATTAAGACTAGAAGAGCTTTATTTGCACATACCCAGTGTATACGGGGTAACTCCCCGATAAAACTCTGTATTAAGGCCGGTTGATATATCTTTAGACCAGGCGGATTTGTCGAAATGTCCCTCTTCTTGGATGCAAGAGGGGGCAAGCTAATTTTTGCTGGAATACCTTATTTTGCTATCAGTTTTATTCCAAAACTTATCGATCTTGGCATAATGTGCTTGCACTGCAATTGCTGGCGTATGATCTCATTATGCCCAGTACTACATCCACAACTGTTACCTACGATGGCACAAGAACGTGCAGTGCCATCGAGGTTACTCAATTTGCATACCTCCGTACCGCTAATTGAATTTCAACCAATAAAATCAATTCGGTATTACCACCGTATCTAATATCCCTACCGCATTCACGAGACTACGCTTTTAAATAACAAATTATACATGTTGTGGTAATACCTAATGTATTTACAATGTAGAAGCGTATGGGAATAATATCCTGGAAAAGTTAGTGCCTTTGTACCGTTCACTGAAGTTCAACTGTGATTGTTTTTTTTTTTTAAAAATTAAATTCGGTACTTTGATATCTTTAAAATAGTTTTTTAACTTGATATTTTAATTCAAACTTTTAGTATCGTCTATTTTGTCGTTCTACCAGCTGCATTCGATGCAGTCAAGGCAGTCTTTGTTCCCATAAACATTCCGTGGTATCTGCCAATCATAAAAAATGTAAAGTAAATGTTGTATTGCAATAAGATACCTATTATGTCAATTCCCTACATGGCTATATGTATCACAAATTCACAGAGACTAGTTTTACATGTTTTTTTCTTCTAATTACAGCTATAATTAAGCTCTTAACCTTTAGTTACAGCAGCAGCCGTGAGAAATAGAAGCATTTTATGTTGAGTGTTTGATACTGACTTTTCACCAGTACAATGCAATTTTTTATAAATCCCGTTCCTTAAGCGTAGTGTTATGATAAAAATTATACATCTTTTGGAAGAATGAGACTAAAACTTTATTCTGTTGGCCATTCATAAAAAAAAATTCATAATTACAAAAGCAAAACAGTTTCTTTGTTTTAACAAACTAATATTTACTGATGTTTACAAATCAAATTCCATCTATTTGTAACAAATGCTGCCAGGCAAACGCGTTTAATTAATTTATTTTTTTATTTTAAGTAATTAATTAATGCAATAAAATTTGTATTAAAAATTGTTGTTTAAAACCTAAAACCGCAAATATAATACCGCATAGCTGATTCTCGGTTCATGACACTAATATACAGGGTGTTCCAAATAAGAGGGATTCTTCTGTAACTTTGCAACTGTAAAATTTATTAAAAATGGTTTTAATAAAAGTTACCTGACATCATATGGGCCATGTAAAGAAAATATTTTTAGCTTTACAGGGTGTTTCATTTCGCGTGGACGCTAGATAACTTTGTTATTTTAAATGCAATACCCTGTATATTATTGCATTTTTAATATTAGATGGAATTTATTAAATATACATGGTGTTTATAACTTACCGTTTGCGAGATATTCAGTTGCTGTTACATAGCTACTTTTTCGGACATTAGAAAAGCACCTGATTTTTCTGGGAAACTGTTAAGAGATAAGTATGGACAACCTTATATCAGTCGAAAGGGCATTCAATTTTGCATTCACCCATGGGTCATTCCATTTGAAAAAAAAAGTTCTTCAATTAGTAAGAAAAGAACTGATTATCTCGAAAACGGTAAGTTTTAAACGCCATGTACATTTAATAAACTCTACCTAATATTAACCAAGGAATTCAAAAACGCAATAATACATGGGGTGTTCCATTTAAAATAACAAAGTTATGTAACGTCCACATGATTTCAGGCAACTTTTATTAAAACCATTTTTTTTTTATAAATTTCACAGTTACAGAAGAATCCCTCTTAGGTGGAACACCCTGTATAATCTTGATAATTTTGATCGATTATTTCGAAAACGTTTAGCTTTAGGTACAAGGGAGCTTTAACAATTTTGACTTATTTTTAATGTATCTTGTCGACAATGCAATAACATACAAAGCCTAAATTTTCAAAATTGAAATCGAAGTAGTAGTAATCTGAAATATTATAATGGGCCGTCACGTAAAATGGGCTGCCTTACGCATCTAAATCTCTGTCTGTACCCCTAAGGCTATTCACCTCAAAAAGGAAAATAGGAACTCAACCAATTTACGCCGAAAGAATTTTATATTACGATGGACGACACAATAAATTACAAAGCGCCTGGAGAAAGTCAATAAAAGGAATCTATTGAGCATTCCGATTAAATATAGCCCGACGTTAAATTGCAATACATATCGTTCGCCTCTACACTTGTCCGGTTAATATGCACGTGTAGTTAGTCACCTCTACGTGCATAACAAAGAAACAATCCGCGGTGTTTAACCCATAATTTATTTAGCAAACTGTTACTCATTTCTTTAATCGCGTACTATTATTTTCCTTTTCCTTCGTCACGTTCGGTTCATTGCATTAGTCTAATAGGCAAAAAATAAAAATAATTAAACGTAGTAGGCGCCAACAAACTTATTTTATGTAATGCATACCAAGCAAGCGAGTGTGTTCTTTTGTTTTGAAGAAACTGCAACTAGGTTAATAAGGCAAGAGATATCCTTTTATTTAATTGCTATATACGCGCATGTCTAAGTCGCCGGTTTTATGCAGATAAACCCCATTCAAGGGGCGGATAATCGGCAATCGCCTTTTAGGGCATTCATACACACAATGGTCCCTGGAGCGGGCGGGACGGAATGGGAGAACGGACGAGCTTGTGATAAAAAAAAGAACACACAAGTGGTAGGCGACGACATGTATTAACCGGCGCATCAGTTTTTGTCTTTTGTCATCATATGGCTCCGGGATAAGAATTACAATGGAGTTCCTATCGAGCCAATCAAATTCATTACGGCTTAAATGTCAAGGCAAGGCATACGTGATTGTCATAAAGCGAAAAAAAATTTAGTTCTGGACGTACATACAAGTGATTTATTGAAGAGAGATAATGCTGGTAATTTTCGTATAGAAATATTAAACAATAGTCGGCCTCCATTTTAAGCAAAATACGTTCATTGTGTGCTAATGCGATGTGTTTAGTCGTAAATATTTTACGAACAAGTTTTGTTTTTAATTATAGGTACTTGTTAGCGAAAAAAATATTCGTGGGTTTATTAAAGTCGTGACGATTTAAATAAATCTGCAAAAAAACAAGCAGGGTCTATTCCATTAAGACAATTAAACAACATATCCCAATGGGTAGCTTTTTTGTGAAAATAGTGAAAAAACACGCAATTTGCCAACTTCTTTGGAGTTACCTACCGGTTGTAGAGTGCAATAAAATGTATAATTTTTTTAAGTTTTCAGGGTTTACGATCTAATTAGCCTGGACTATGTTATTTTCAAGGTATTTAAATAAAATTTGGTATAGAAAGATTTTGAGGTAGACGGAAATGAACTTTTTTTAAATTTTATAGAAACAGGAAGTGATTAGCATCTGATTATTTCAACGCTGATTACCAATATTCTCTTCACTTATTTATATTCTCAAGAAAAAAAGAGAACGGTTAAAATTTATTGTTTTTATTCCAATCTTACACACTTTTTCAACATTTTTCTTTTGGAGCAGACAATATTGTATTAAATTTGTGATTACGCTGAAAGTTTTGGCAGACCAACGAACAATTATTAAATACATGTCCTATTAAAGATAACAACATTGAGCATGCGTTTATTACAGAAATTAACACGTTTAATTTTAATGGCGTTTTTTAGAGTAACAGCGCCCTAGTTACTATGCATTAATATGCCCAAGTGTATCATAAAACGGCAATTCGAATACAAAATCGAGACAGTTAAAATTTTATGCTTCAATTTAATAAGAAATTTTAGAGAAAGGCGGCTAGAAAATAGAAGTTATATGATAATCAGCTTTAATGTGTTTGTTTTCATTAATATATACTCGTACGTTCAGCAGAGACAAAAACTGGTTAAAATCTAATCTTTACTACATCAACTACTAGCTACTGTAGGTCGCCCATTGAAACTCGAGGAGTCAATCTTAAATACTTATTCCGCAAGTAGTAAAAGATCTAGGTCGTCGCTATCAACTTTATTGATCTTATGGATAAAGCTATGCTTCCGTCGACGATAAATTTTACATAAGGTGCCACGGTAAAGTAACTGAAAATGAAAGCACGTCTCGTTACCACTGCAACATCGATTAAGGCAAGTAGGTTAGGTCTTACAGCGTCCCAAATTATTTCCTCATTTGACAGAAGCAACGAACACTCGATTTTAATGTCGATGAAAAAATCGCTCACAAAAATTGACCCTAACCAACGTTAAGTAACAATGATTAAAGAAATCTTTATGCCGATTGCTATGTTGTTCTAATTTGTAATTACGTTCCTAAATGTGCGGTTTCTTGTTTATACTATAAACCACATATAAAACTACAACTATTGGAAAAAAACTTTCGGGACGGGACAGTCAAAATTGTAGTATTCTACCGATTATTTTCATTTGTATCTGAAGGAAATTCCCCTTAAAAAAAGAAAATAACATCAGGTTTTGATAATAAAAAATTGTCCGCCAGACCAGGCTAAGGGTTATCTTATCTCACCCATCACCGTTTGGTACCTACCAAATGTTTTCCGTTGGGTTGTTTATCCTCGACAGCCTCATATACGTACACTCGCGACGACGTTCAACTTCCTGATACCGCAGGTATGCAGAATATCCAACGTAAATATTTAGAAAAAAATGTCTCGAGACTGTAAACAGTGCCATACATAGGTTGTGTTCGCAAAACATTATGAAACGCTGATATACAGCTTCCCGTCTGTGTATTTTAAAAAGTAAACTAACCGTTCCATAAAATAGGGCCAAAGTAGGTCAAAGGGGTAGGCGGTTATTATTACGCGGATCCTGGAATTCGTCGACGGCAATATGCCGAAAAGTTATGTACATATGAGCCAAAAGGACGCAATTTCGAGTTCGTATAAACAAGATATTCGACGTATGTTTAGTTCTTAGCGTTCAGGTTTTCCTGTAAATATTTGGATATCCCTTTGAAACGATTATTTACACTTCAGGCCTTAGAAACTAAGGCCGAACTTTTTCTACAATAAATTAAACAAACAGGACTTCCCTTCTTTAGATTCAGGGTACCTATTAAAATTACAATTAAAGAGATTTTTACACTTTTTTGTCGAGTCCACAATTACTTCCTAGTTACAGATCTCTATAAGAGGTTGAAGAACTCATAAAACAAACCGTATGTGTTTAATCAGATTATTACCCATAAATCCTTAGTTATGTAATTTAATATGTGATAATGCTTTATAAATATATTCTTCGAAATGTTCTTATCACCACCAGTACTGTACTGTACTGTACTGCTGCATCGTCAAAAGGAACTCGATTTTGCAAGCACAATCTCTTATGTCCTATCATTTCATTTCAAGAACTAAGCTATTATTTAGTCTTCACCAGAGAATGTTACAACAGATCCTTAAATAATTTTTCTATATCATCTAATTTCATGTCTCTCCCTCGCTATTTTAACTCGATTTAAAAAAAAATAATTTTTAATTTTAAAATAAAATAATTAAAAGCTACTTCTAATAAATTCAAAAAGTTGTCTTATCAAATCTAGGTACCTATGCAAAACATGTCTAACAACCTAACCTCAATAACCTCAAGACAAAATTCTTAACTGATGATAGATACAGATACATATGCCCTTATGCTTCTGCACCATAATTTACAACCTCTATGCGGAAATAATGATAACAGAGACCAAAGAACCTGTTACGATTCACCTGCTGCGCTATTTGGCGCAGTCCGCAATTACAAAAAGCAAAAACTTACCAAAGAAGTCTTCCCAGGTGTCATCGTTGTATTCCGAGTCAATCATATTTAAGGCACGACAGTCGCCGGGAATCACTGGAAATATTCACATCTCACCACAATTAACACTGTCAGCAGGGGGAGACGCGAAATAGACGCATTTTAACCACGCGAAAGGACCGCCGAAAACTCAACAAGAGACACTTGTTTTGTCGTATCTGCAACACCCAGCCTTCTTGACAGCCGAAACCCGAATGCGTGCATGAAATAAACGCCGCGCGCACCATGCCTAATCGCCCAATCCCAATTGTCAGTGCCTACTATTATTAATTTCCGCGGCACACTGTGTACATACAGTTCAAATTTTTACTGTAAGTTTGTGGTGATAGTTATTTTCTGGGGAAAATTTTAGTTGTATATTCACATCACCCGATTGCGCTCTGATTATTTTTTTATTTCTAGAAACATTTTCCTGTTTTGACTTTTACTGCCACTTAGAAGGAACTTGAGCTCATAAGAAAAAGATTGTAGTCAGATTTATGCATTACATGATTTTTCCATTGAGAATTTAACAATATATATTTGTTTTTCGTAACTAATGAGTTTGTCATAACTCTCGCTTCTCCTCACAGGTATCTTAAATTAAAACAAATTTTTAATTTACTTTTATTGAACTTGATGTGGAGATTGACACTAATTTTAATAATTTCATTATTTTCCGCGACGAAATAAATATTTGCCAGTCAGTTTGTAACAGTAGTTTCATTATGGTGTGGTGTAAACAAAATTAGCATTAATTTATTTAAAAAGTGAAAGATGCCTACACAAAAGTGTAAAAGTTGTAAAACATACATATATATTTTGTACTTACCTATTACGTTAACTGCTATGTTAATCAGACTGAAAACCTCGAAAAAAGATTTTCCAAATTGTTAAAACACAGAAACAGCACAACATTTTTGTAATTCATTAGTTGCAAATGCTTATAGAAGGAATATTTAACGAAAACATCTACTTTGTATAACGCTAAAATAATTTTTGATGCTTGCAACAAAACGAATATACCGCGTCAACGTTTTATCGAAAACTTGACTACGTGGTCTTGAATCATTGGAATTTTGAATTTGTTAAATTCGAGTTTGTTTAAAAATCTAACAGGCCTTGGAAATGCCTGAAGATGAAAAGTTTACCGAAAAAAATGTAGTAGGCTACCAAGTAGATCATTGTACCTGGTTCGAAAAGCAAATCTATATAGCAGACAAAATTCATAGAAACTGTCACAAGGAAATTTTGTAATCATGGGAGGCGCTGTATTTACAGAAATAAAAAAAAACACTGATAAGATCATTTTATTTACATTTTATACAATGGACTTTACATAATATATATAGGAGTTAGGTATAAATACTTACATATTGCACATATAAACACATAGTGTATATTCTCAAAAAAAAAATAAAATAAATTCGCAGATACATGATATATTTAGACACATACACAGTCACACACATATGACAGCTAAATATTTAAAAAAAAGGTCCCTTTAATATTAATATTTACGAATATGAACTAACGTACCTTAAATTTTTAAAATTAATTTACTTATCAGACAAATTGCCTTGACAAAAACTGTTAAAGATTTTCACCAGACTTTTGAAAAAAAATTATTGTATTAGCAGCTGTTAAATGTTAATATACCACATACATACTATTGAGAATCAAAATTTTTTGGCGCCTCTGCAATTTTTACATAAAAATACTGTCAATTTTTTTAACAATTTGCATCAAGTCGAAGGGTTTGAGAATATTGCCCACCTATTAGAACCGGACACACCTGAACTCTATATACTGTCCGTTAAACAACATGAAATATGATTAAACGATTATCACTCGGAGATTCCTTCCTCTCCGAAAATAAATGTATTCGGTTGTTCCCAACAAAAGGAATTGTGGGAGCTACACATAAAGTAATAATAAAAGTACATATTTGGTCCTTACATGCTAATCTCTCGCTACAAGAATCTCACACGAAATATGAATCACAGATTATTTCACGTTAAAATCTATAGGATTAAGGATTGTAAGTCAGAATCTCAACCTTAGGCCCAAATATATTTGTAGGACCTTCAAACATCGAATTCTTGCAAGTCGTCGTGGTCTTACCATCGACATGGACACAACTGATCAACGCTTCGCTAATTTTCATAGTTTTGACTACAAGCACATTAAAAAATGGATTTCGATACACAAATAATGAATATTGAAGTAAGAAATTTTGATTTTGTACAAATACGCTGTAATAAAACAAAGTACAGAACGATTTTCAGTTCACCAACTTGCTTACCACAAACCGCAATGCTCGTTTTGAGAATCGTGCGGATGTTGAGAATAACGGGGCAAATAGCATTGACGAAAGTCATCATCGGAAATTTTAACGTATCGTATAAAAAAAAGCATATCGCGCAGAATTTAGAATGAGAAGATAATTTCGCTCGAAAAAATAATACTATTCACTCTTCCCAGCGTTTTTAAAATTCAATTCTGACGTAAGTCTTTGCTTCTCACAAATTCAAAAACCACACAACCATTGGACTCGCCTACAACATCCATCTATTCAATCATGGTTACAGCTAACTTTTGAGATTATTATTTGCAGTACGTTTTTTTTTCTATTAAATAGTACCCAAAATAAATGTTTGGGGAATTTCATCGAAGAATTTGTAAAAAGTTAAATGGGGAAACTAGTTCAATAACGATGTATTATGGAATTATAAAACGCAGATAATTAATAAAAATAATGTGCATTCAATTCAAAATATTAATTTTGAAAACAAAATTTCACGTTCAAACACGAAATTTTATTACAGTAGTGGAGTTTGAATATGAAACTTCGATTTTGGATGCGAAGTTTTATGTTTAAATCTGAAATATTGATTTTTCATGCAAGATTTCGACTACGAACTTGAAATTTCATATTAGAACTGAAGTTTAAATATGAAATGTCGATTTTTTAACTCATTTTTCAAGTTTAAACTTGAAATTTTGAGTTGCGACTGGAAATTTTGAGTTTTAGCTTGAATTTTTTTAGAACTGTAATTTGAATATGAAATTTCAATTTGGAATCAAAATTTCAAGTTCGAACATGAAATTTCATGTTAGAACTATAGTTTGATTAAGAAATTTCAATTTTAAACATGAGATTTCAATTTTTATAGCAATATTTCAAGTTTGAACCTGAAATTTGGTAATAGAACTGGATTTTAAGCGTTTGGATGTGAAATTTGGTAAATAAAAAACTGAGTTACTATAAATTTCAAACTAAAATACTAATTTTATATGCTAACGTGAAATTTTGAGTTCAAATCCAAAATTTCAAGTTTGAACTCGCTAATTCATTTACAAAAAAAAAAATAAAGAAAGAACAAAAATTTCATTTATCATTAACATAACTTTAGAACAGTTTCTTCACTTATTAACAAATTTATTTATCAAATAAGCGAAAAATTAATAATTAAAATACACCTTGATTTGAGATTTGGATTATTTTAGGACTGCCACGTATTAGACGAACAGTACGCAAACAACCAAGGAATTATCGCAGCCAAATATCGACCGTCTTTATCCGTTTCGTGTATATTTTGTAGTGAAGACGAATATTAAAGCGGAAATATTTTGACAACAAAGCACGGGATTCATAACGTCTGCTGAGGGAATGAATTCTAGGCCTCCGTAAAAAACTAGTGACGAAAAAATTTGGAACAGAATTTACCAAATAAAAAATTTAATGCAAATCCTACGCCTGCTACGATTTTTTTAACTAGTTTTTTTTCGGGTGGGCGAAGTGTAAATTGGTTCAAACGTGCAATTTTCTCTTTTTTGAGATTTATTCAGAAAATAATAAACAAGCAAATGAAAAAATCACTGAAATATATTAGTAGTACATTTAAAAAATTTTTTATACAAAAATGTGAAGGAATTTTTATAAAAATTGGCAAGGAGGCAAAAATTGTTAATACAAATACAATTTTTTTAAAACTGACCCCTCAAAAATCGAATTTCGTGTGAAATTTTTTCGCCACGAAAGTTCTCAACACTCTCAGAAATCGTCCCCAGAGAAACGTCGAGCGTGTCACCTTTCATCATCAAAATATGACTGTATTAATTTTCACCAGCCGTCGTCGATATTTTTTTGCAACGACAACCATTGGCTGTTTGTCCCGGAGGTCTAACATGCACCACAGCCCTTTAATAAAGAGAACTGAGAGAATCAAACCTATATATCGGTTTCCGTACAGGAACTTTTCTTACTCAAACTGTCCGAGGGGCCGTCCTGAAGGCTCTGATACTTCATCTTACCGATCTCCACCGTCTTCAAGAACTCGCTCTCCCCGAACAGGAACCGCTTCACGTTCTTCTCCATTTCGGCGTACTTGACCTTGTCCAACTCCCCGACGCCCCTATTCTTCACCGAATCCGCCCTGGAGTTATCCGAACTGCTCACGTCGTTGTCCAGGTTGTTCTGGATCCACTCGGCCACCCTCTGCTGGTTCCGCATGGAAGCGTCGCTGGAGATAGAGTTGCTCTTGAAGTCGCCGCTCGAGATCGAGCCGAGGTCGTGGGTTTGCACCGCTTCGGTTTTAATCTTGTGGATTCGCTTCGTGTAGACGACGGGCGTCACGGCACTCGATGCCGGGTCGACGCCCGAGGCTTTCGTTTGCGGCTTTCCCTCGAATTTCATCTTGTGGCTTTGCGTGTATAAGACGGGTGCGATGTTATTGTGAGCGTTGTCGAGCAAAATGTTTCTCGTGGCCGACTGTAAAGGCGCTGAGCAATTCTTTGGGTCCTTGTCTGTATGCTCCGGATCCGCTTTCTCTTGGGGTGTCTTGGGTGGCGATTCCTGTAGCTGCTGGTCAGTCTCGGGTTCCGTCTCACTTCCGTCTTGATATACTCTAAGCTCGTTACTTATCACATGATTGTTCGGGTTAATTACGCTATTCTTCGGAGATACGTTTGAATTCGTACTAGATTTAGTATCGTTTAAGAAATTATTCGGTTGAACCTTTACTATATTGTTGACGCCTGGAGTGAGATCGACTGTTTCAAGGGAAGTCGGCACGTTTTTGTTGTTTTTAAAATCGCTGCTCCTAACTATCTTCATGCCTGGAAACGCAGAATTTTTTGTATTGGAACCCGTTTCACGTTTACTCGTTTTGAAGCAATAAATTGGCCAAGTTTCACGATATCTACCTATCTTTCTAATGCGCACTGACCGCATAAATGCATATGTCAATGTATTTTTTAATTTTTTTTTCACTATTGTAGATGTATTTATTTAAATGAATTCAAAAATTAAAAAAATTAAGTGAACTAACATCAACAAGGGCTTGTGATTCCTCATAAATAAAAGTTTTTTAAAAATCTCAAGTTCAAACATGAAATTTCTCATGATAGAAAGAAGTTTGATTGTGAAATTTTGATTTTGAATCCTAAATTTGGAATTTTAATTTGAAATTTCAAATTTTAATACGAAATTTCAACTGAAAACTAAAAATTTCATGATAGAAGTGAAGTTTAATATGAAATTTCGATTCTAAATGCAAAGTTTTATGTTTAAATGTGAAATTTTCATTTTGAATCCTAAATTTGGAATTTCAATCTGAAATTTCAAATTTTAATGCGAAATTTCAAATGAAAACTAAAAATTTCATGATAGAAGTGAAGTTTGAATATGAAATTTCGATTCTAAATGCGAAGTTTTATGTTTAAATGTGAAATTTTGATTCTGAATCCTAAATTTGGAATTTTAACCTGAAATTTTAAATTTTAATGCAAAATTTCAACTGAAAACTAGAAATTTTATCTTAGAACTGGACTTTGATTAAGAAATTTCGATTTTAAATGTGAGATTTCAATTTTTATTGATATATTTCGAGTTTGAACATCAATTTATTAGGATTGTTTCTTCTGGTGCAACAAATATAACGAATTGCTTCAATATCTTGTCCAAGTTTTCCAGAAATTTATTGCGCTAAAAATTGATAAATGTAAAACGGGTTTTAATGATGAAATTGTGATTAATTATGTATCGAAAACATTACACGATCCTTCCGCTTATAACTTTTGAACGAACAAACAAATCGAAACTAACCCTCAAAATCAACCCTCTGAACTATAACGGTTTATAACTCAACAATTGACGTCTTAAAAAAGTGAATGACTGACGTTTACAACATCAAAACACATAAACAATTTAACTTACTAACCAACTGAAGTAAACTGAACGTTCTCGTTACACCTAAGACACAACATTTCGCAGTAATCCCCCGTCTGACTCCCGATACTGTGATGCGTATCCTCGTAGATTATCCTCAAATTCTTCGAGCAGGTGCAGGTATCACAATGTTTGGCTAGCGCCTTCTCCTTCTGGCGCTCCTCCAACACCTTCGCCATTATAGCGGCGGATACTATGTCCACCGACGGAGCCTCGACGTCCGGCTCTATTTTCTTCTCCGGCCTGGGAGACTTCGGCACTGAATAAACCATGGCGGTGGGAGGGAATGTGGGAATTGGCACTTTAATACTTTTCGCTTCCGAGACGGCTTTGCGTTCTTCCGGTTTCTTTTTGTGGGTCATGTAATTGGATACCTGAGACTGCACCTCCGGCGGCAACTAAAACATGGTCTTATAATAAACCGTGTGGAGCTAAGCGTCGTACATACCGAATCGAACTTGTGGGCCACAAAGTTGCTCTGTTTGCATTGCAGGAATTGAATCGCCAAAGATACGTCGTTTTTGTACCTTTCCTAAAAAAAACGGTTCAAATAAATTTGTAATAAATCCAATTTGTATCGATCCAAGACAATTCAAATATACTCACGTTATCATCCGTAAGCTTTTTGATGGCGTAATTTGCCTCTGCTAGTTTGTGTGACAGTGTAGCGACGTCTTTTGTCAAAGCATTTTTTTCCGTCTCACAAGCATCTACCAATTTCAACAACTTATCTTCTAGCCCTTGGTTTACCCTTTGAACTCTTCTATGAGCTTCATATAACCTATGAAAATTAGTAATGAAATATTCAGAACATCGACATTCAGATGATTATCAAAAATACAAAGCTGTCAAAAACTTCAATAAACATAAATGTTTGCATATGTTACATTTGTTCTCATGACAATATAATATAAGAATATTCAGGCGTTTACACCCACCTTTTATATTTATCCTGCCATGTCAACAATTCCTCTCTCACGGCTACCAATTCGCCACTAGGGAACCTGTTAGCTTCATTCAAAAAATTAGTTTCCATCGTAACAATATGCGTTTCCTTTTCTACAAGTCGTTGCTTTAAATTCTCTATTTCTACATGCAGCTGAACATCGTGATCAGTGGATATGCAACGTTTACATGTACAACCACATTCCTGAAAATGTCCGTCTTATTTTAACTTTCCCTCTTATTTTCACAGGATTATATAAGATTTGATCGCCTTACCTTACACTTATTCTTGTTAGCCATATTAAATATTTATGTACAAAAAAAATACTGACTTGGGAAGCTCAATATAAGCATATTTTTATGATTCACTTAATAGGGTACAATACCACTTTGATAAATGAGTAAATACCACAGTCTCTGCGCCGTATGGAAATTAATTTACTACTTATGGATTAAAAACGGATAAATAAATCTGATAATTTGCAATTATATCTTTATCATACGTGTTCCTTATGTAAAAATAATGTTTGACACTTCTCACTTTTGACAGGTATTGAAGATGACAACACAACATGATAAAAACCTGAAAAACATGCTGGCAACTGTAAAAGTTAAAAAATTGTGTTCGTTGAATTTGCAGTATTTGCACACTAGGTTAGGTTCGGTGGAGAAAATTGCACCGGTCGTAATATCAATACCGTAGACAAAGATTAAAACGAACTGGTACAGAAAGGGTAAATAATGGAAATGAAAGAAAAATCTGAAATCTGTGCCTTGTTACAAAAACGTGAAGCTTGAAAAATGAGATGTTAATATCAAATTCAAATAAATTACTAAAAATTAATTTTGCAAAAAATTTAAAAATGTAAAATTTAAAGCTTGTATTGGTAAATAATAAACCCAAATACATTTAGGTATATCATTTTAGGGAGAGTAAGAACATGTCAATATAAAAATTTTATTAGGTACATAAAATAATATAGTACATCATCTTTAAAATCATGGTACAATATTAACAGAAAAAAAAGTTACTCCAAAAAGCATTAAATTCTGTATAGACGAATACATCTAATGCGTGTACTGACAAATAAATAAATAATTAGTTATTCTATTTCTAATCTGTAGTTATCAATGTCTTCGCACAGAGAATTAAACTTTGTCGCCCACTGCTCCAGCTCCGCTTCTTCCTTTCTCGTCATTTCCCTTTTATGTTTATCTTGAGTCGATACCTCATTGTTATCATATAATTTCTTCTTTTTGCGATTTTTCGATATATATATTTTGGTGTTTTCATCGAAATTAATAACTGGTTCTTCGTCTTCGAACAACTTCACACCAAAATTTTTATTTACAGGCTCTTTTAATAAATTCTGTGATGTATAGAAATTTCTACCTAATTTCTCAGTATTTGATATTGGGATTTCAGTGACAGCCGGAATTTCAACTGTATTGTTTCTTTGAACGTTTATATCATTAGGGATATTATTTGCGTTTAGTGTTTTAGGTCCAAGGATATTACGATTCTGTTTATTTTCTTGTAACGATTTTGGCCGCTGAACAATAGAATTTTCACTGTCAAAGAAACTTAGATGAGGAATGTTTTCTTTGTTCGCTGTATCGTGAAACAATCCAGAATCTTTAATCGGACTAGATTTATTCACACACTTTTTGGGTCTTTTGGGTATTTGGGCAAAATGCTCCTCGATCTTTTCCAACTGTGCGTAATCTATTATCATATCCTGCTGAAGACACGGTAAAGCCGTTTTCTTTATACTTAAGTAGTGGGGATTACGCTTCAAGTGCTCGTTAAATCTCCAAGGGGGACTGCATACCCTATTCAGCAAAACTGTGCTATTAGCATTCGGTTGTAAGTGCTCGTCTAAAAACCAATCGTCAGATTGATCAAGGGTAATATCGCTAAGAACTTGTATATTTTTATTAGTTTTTTTCGGACTGTGAAGCAAACAAACTTCTTTGGAATTATTATTCTGCGCATTGTGCTCATAAAATGCTTCATTTTCTTTGTTTCCTCCCAAAGCGTTTTCACCTATATCATCATCATTATAGTGACCTACATCGTCAACATATTCTGGTGAACCGTTCTGTTGAATTGGACAATGCATATGGTGTTCATTTTGAATCGGAGGAGGGTTTTTATTTAATTTACCGTTATTAACCCTTTTCATTACCTTCTGAAGAATTTCTTGCACTGCTGCATCGTAAGTATTACATATTTTAGATTTGGTAGTTTTGTATTTTTTCGTGTTCTTTTTTGACGCTTGCTTTGAGGACTTTACTTTCTTCTTTTTATTACGTTTAGCCTTGTCTTCATCTCTGTTCTCAGAATCAGCTTCATCAAATTCATACAAATCGTCATTGTCCTTGAGTTTATCGTCCGTTACATGTTCGTAAACCAAATGTTTCCCACGGTTACCTTCAACTACACTATTTACATTTTTATTCACTGCAACTAATTCGTTTTTATGCACTCCATCTTGTACTTGGTTTAGTGTATTTAAAGGAAGCTTTTCCAATATAATTTTACACTTTTTATTCACATTCTGTCTCTTCTTTTTACCATAACTGGCATTTTGTTTTTTATTGTTCGACTGTATTAATTCCATGCAATCATTTTTATGTTGCAACTGTTCTTGGTGTTTATACCTCTGGACTACTAGAGGTTTTTTAGTTAATATCACAGCCAACTCTTTTATAATAGGGTTTTGTTTCGTTTCTTCCATTATACGTCACAAATTATTCTCAAAATTATTAACTTTTTTTTCTTTACATTCCATAATTATTTGGAAATGCATTTATAAAAAAAATTATTACTACAACCCGCGAATTTCTGATAGCACAACATAAACAACTTAATTTTATTTGATATTTGACAGATATATTGAAAAGACCGAAATGACCACACTCCACAGAAATTATTGCGCTTGCGTTCTACGGAGCACGACGGTGGTAAACTGTGGTGGTAAACGATTAGTCAATTTTATCCCCATATCTATTTTTAATATCTAGTGAATTTGCCACTAGATGGCAACAAAAGCAATGGGGTAATTCTCTGGTAATTTAATTACATTGAATACAAAAAAAAGTGAGGAATGTAATGAATTATAATTAAAATCAAGTAGCTAAATACAATGTATTTATTACCTAATAGAGGTTTATGAAATTCATTTGACCTGCTCAGATTACTGTTTTTGTCCTTATTATTCTTATGTATTAGAGAGATGCTTTGTTTAGATCTTTACAAGCTAATTTTTGTAAACCTATTGTACCTACTTATTAGGCCGTTGTACATACAAAAGCGAAAACATAGTATCTTTATTTAACTTTTCAGTTATCAAGGTCTACATTTTGTCATCGATTTACCAGCATTGCTGGCTGCCAAGTCACTCACTGCTCACTGATTTTTGTAGCGAACTTTTTGTATACCTAGCTTGTATCCGGTACGTATCGACAGATCCAACTCACGTTTACGTATCGCATACAAAATTAGTTACACTTTTAATTAAAATTGCATATTTTAAATATCTAGCTGGTACCCGTCAAGGTTAATTTTTTCTATATTGCAAAAGAATAACCTCGACGGAATATAACAAACGCAATGAGTCACGGTATTTACCTACATTGCCCCAATTGTTTCAGAACGATTTCATGACGAGTGGTATTCTTTTACAAAATTTGGCACTGAGTTTTAATTAATTTCCGGTGAATTTTTGCTCTTATTAAATACCTATTGTACTTGCACCATAGGCGTCGATTTGCGAGGTTTTGGATGTCATATAACTCTCAGAGAAAGTATATTAGTCACAAAGCAAATCTGCCTACTAACAAATTGCTGTCAATTTAAAAAAAATTCATTCGTTTCACCCAAAGGGGTTTAAATTTCTCGTTTATTTTTTAAATACGATTCTTAATCAATTATTTAAAAACTTTCTATCTGTTCAACAGAAAAATGATACAAACGAATATGGTATCCAGTGTTTTTTATAGAAATGTATTCCCTTCCATTTTCTTAATGAACCCAGGAATAATGAATTAGTAGCGACGAAGTTTATCAACGTTAAAAGGTCTTATTTATCTACCAAATTGCTACACTTTGCTCCTATTTTTTGCCCTTAAGGCATTTCAATTAGGGACAATCTCAAGTTTAGCGGGTTTCTCGATTCTGTTTTTTGCGACTTCACTTGATTGTCCGAATCCTGGTACAGCTGCGGAACAATAAAGTGTTGTAATACTCCAGTCGAATTATAGTTTAAACGCGGAAAAATAATAGTAGACATGCACTCTATGACGGGGAAGAGTATGTAGAATAATAATATCAAAAAAGTTTGAACGACCATATCAGTCAATTTTCACCCAAAAATACTTTTAAACCTCTTTTTTTGAAGGAAATTTTATCTACTTTTTTATGAAGCAATGTCTATACCTATCTTTACTCAAAAAACACTAGAGGCAAAAGAATAAAAAAAAATCAAAAAATCGAATATTTTGCTTTTTTTCAAATTGTTCATTAATGATTTATTGCCTAAAATTCTTTTAAATTTTTTAAATAAGCCAATTCATAATGAAATAAAAAATACTATTTCAATAATAAATGTTACGTTCATCCAACTATTTTTATTTTATAAACTTGTGTATATTTAGGTCAATTGTTTTGACTTGCTTTAATTGTGTACGTCGTATTTGAATTTACTTTTTCTAGTGATTGCAAATTTCGCAGTACAGGAAATTGTTGTAAAGTTGCATTTAAAAACAAAATATTTCGTAGCTATTTGGATAAAAATTGTAACTATTAACTGTTAATATGTTAATTTTAACTAATGTGGGTGCGATGGAAGCAAAAAATCGCGAAATCTAATCCAAAACAGCTTTTTACTCAGGGCTGAAAATATGTGAAGCCGATACTGTTCACGTCACATTGTGTTATCTAAATCCCTAACAAAAAATCCGTTCGGTTACTTATAAGAAAAACGGTGCCTTCGAATATGTTAAATTTAGATAATTTTACCGTTGAATTTACAATTACTCAACTTCAGTTTTAATAAAATCAGTTTTTAGTTAGTTAGCTTTTAGTGAAATGTTGTTTTTGTAACAATTCCGACTGTATCATAAAAGTTAATTAATATTTGAACTTGAAAAATCGGTATGTCGGTTCGAATTTTTTTAATGTTTCTCTGGGTGCGACTACTTTATTGCATTTTTCTTGTGGTTAACTACAATTACATATACCTATTCGTATAATGGTTCTAATGTCTTCAATAATTAGAGGACGCGGTGAGTAACAGTAATAAAATACCAAATGGCTGAACGTTTTTTGTATGATTTGTTTAGCCACAAGCAAGCCTGTAAAATATAGTGTATAGAATGTAACATAAGAAATTAATGTACATATACAGGGTGCTCCAATATTTCGTATACGTGTTGCTTCAAGATGAAGGGTTTGTTATTTTTTTAGATCATTACGAATGATTTAGTTGATAAGTCAAACAACAACAAACTTTCAGACTGTTCTCTTTCTTATAAGAACTGTTGAAGTCATGAAATTATCAATTTTAACACCGTGGAAATGGAATTTAATTAATTATTAACTAGCAGTAGTAAATATAATTGCCAGTGGGTAGTCTCTAAGAAAAAATAAATTAGAGACGTACCTACACAGTTGTGTTCTAAGTGTAAAATTATTATCAAGTAATTCTAAACAAACATTTCCGAGTCAGTGCACAATAATTATAAATGCGAAATATTGATTATTTTATTCCAGTAGCGTAACGTGAAAAAGGAAACTAATAAAATGTGAGTCTGAAATAATTTGGTTCCGGTCCTGTCCCGACCAAGTCTGCCGTTTGCTTGTGAGGCAGTTAAATTTTAAAAGATGCGTTGGTGTTAAACAACTTTCTTTCAAATGAATATTATATTTCAAGTTTCTCAGACACTTCAACTGTCAGTTTAACAAAATTATTCACAAAAATTGCTTTCATAAATTAATCATATTTTAGCGGTTGTTGCGGCTGTAACAAGATATTATGTATTTCATAGGTCCCACTGGGATTAATAATAATTAATAAGTATCATGTAAATTTTGTGCATATAGCGATAAATATTCACAATTAAGTGATTTTCTAAGTTTGTGCAAGAAATGCCAATCTTCGTATTCCTTGTAAGTTGTATGAACTGATATTTTCCCTAACCACGCGTGTGTCACGGCTAACGTCACTAGATTAAAAAATACACAAGTCACAAGAAGTAAAGGATAAAAATATTTTTAGGTTATCTTCAAAAGGCTATAACTTTACGAAAAATGGTTGTAGGACAACAAATAAAGAAGCTAATTGAAGCTTGATGTTTCTAGTTTCTGGATCTGAAAGTCAAAAATTTTTATCGTAGACCACCTTTCAAGAAAACATAAGAAATCCTGCGGAAAAATTTTTTCTTCGCTTTCAAAAGGTCCACAAACTTTTCCAATAATTTTTTTCTTTATCCCCCCACCACGCGAGGCAAGATAAGAGAGAGGATGGGAAAAATATAAATTATATAGGTAGAAATAAGTACCTACAGTGAATTCATTTTTTTTAAAAATATTTTTAATAAAATCTTTTTAAAACAAGAAAAACAAAAAATATAAATAACTAAAAAAATTAAAAAATTCAACGAAAATTTGATGGATTCCGATATATAAAAATTTATTTTTTTTTAGTTTAAAATTTCAGAGCTAAATTTTAAAATATGGAAATGTATTTTTTTTATATTTTTAAATTCTTTTGTCAATAAATATTTATACTAATTTAATGCAACTGTTTTTTTTTTAAATAAAATGTATTAATTTTCTAAATTACAGTTAAAGTAAATAAAATATTTTATTAGAAATTTCTAATCTAATATTTTCTTATAATTAGCTTAAGAAAATGTTTGTACTTTTGTACTTACTTATCTTAAAAACGAAAAAATCTTTTTTCTACAAAACTGTTAAAAGTGGGCTTTTAACACTAGTGTTAAAAGTGATTTTATTTTGTTCGTGAAGTTAAAAAACTCGCTACGCTCGTTTTTTAATCATCTTCACTCACAAAATAAAATCTTACTTTTAACACGTATATCATAAATAGCTATTTTCGTTTTTGATAGATATATGTACTTAGTAGTTTAAAAAAGTTTTCTTTTAAATAACTAATACATTTGTTTGTCAATTGACATTGGGCTAGGCTCAAAATTTTTATTATAAAAAGTTCTACAAGTTTTGTATAAGTAAATCATTTTTTTTTCTAAAATGTTTGTTTTTTTTTTTAATGAAAATAAACTCTTTTTTTTTGTTAACTTTGGACTCCATTTTGAAAATGAAGCCCTAACATTCAGCTGGAGTAGTTCATTTAATTCTACGGAATTTTTCCTAAATTTTACGTGTTTTTGTTTTCTGAACTAAATTTTAGCAAAAAAAAACAAGCATTTTCGACAATTTGACTGGCCTATAATCACAATCATAATAATCTCGATTGTTTTGTTATATGAAACCATAAATTACAATAAATGATTAATGATTACAGTAATTTTTTCTGAAAAATTCAATTAATTTACCTTTTAAGCGTAGAAAAATCCCAGTGATGTAACTGAAAAAGTGAAAGGAAAATTACAATAACGACGATGAATATTCAGATATTTTTGTTTAACTTTTATTACCTACTGAAACTGAAAATCCAAACCGAAAGTGGAAAATTAAGTTTTTGTAATCACTAATCAGTATTCGGTTGTTAGGATTTTTGAAAGGTTCATTAATTTGTTACTTTTGAAAAAAAACTAAATATTTAAAATTTTTTGGTCGGGTGTTGTCCAATGTTGCCTAACATCGTAAACTAGCTTCTTACACAATATTATTGTTTTATTAGCAATTTGAAATATCTGCTTATAATAATATAAAATATGTCCTACTTTATATAATTCGGTAATTATTTGGCAATTTCAATTTTAATGGAATTAAAAATTTACATTTTTTGTCGAGGTGGCAAAATATAAAGTATTATGAAAGTAATAACAAAAATATATCCCTATATTCTACGAATGTATCTAAAATAATAAAATTTTGAGAATTCTTATCTGTTATATTTAATTTAAGTGAATTTGGGAAAACCTAAATTTCCATAAATGAAACATCTCCATTTTGCCCTGACTCACCCCATTCGTAGAATTTGGACTGTGAAAAACTTCTTTCAGTTCCCCTACGTCAAACGTTTTACCTAAAAAAAAAAACGGTCAAATATCTCGACGATAATTTTCAAGGTCACCACATTCCAAGGTTTCAAATATTTCAATAATTATTAATAATGATCAGCTGATGCCGATTAACATAACAACTAAATGACTTGATTCCATTTAACAGCTTTTTCTGGGTTCGGGCCCGATCAAAGTTAGAAACGGAAAAAAAATTGACCCTGCCCTACAAACGAGAAATCTGCGTTGAAGGAAAAATATTCGCCCTCTCTCACCCACTGCAGAAGGTAGGAGGGCTTACTGCTGTGTGCAATTTTTGGTAGTAAAAATATATACAGGGGGTTATAATAATAATTGACCTACGTAAAAGTAGCATAGACGTTGTTCGATGGCAAAAATCTAGGTAGACGAGACTGATATTGCGAGAAACAAGTACTTTATGGTCCAGCTAGCACTGCTGGCAATCCTACGCGTGAAATAAAAATATGAATCTCGCACTTACAGAGGGCCCCTTCGGATATTACAAACGACAATCACGTTTATAATCTATGTGATGCAAACGAGGTGAAAGGAAAAACGTTGGCAACTTAAATTATTTTTAATAAGTCAAACTTCTGGGCAAAAAACCAAAAAAAAATCGGTAATTAATTTAGATTATTCGATTTTTCGAAAGAAAGAAGTCATTGACGCTTGCCGAATTAAACAAAACACATTAAAATTACGCGAACGGGACAACAGTAGCAGAAGATTTTGGAGAGAAGGGTCAGGCGTCGCCGAAGCCAAAAAAAAACGGCCGTCTGGAGTCCCGTGCCGAAAATCGGCGTCGCGAATCATTGGAAGGGGGGAGGGGGAGGTGAGTCGCAAAAAGCAAGGATAGTAGCAAAAGGGAGGAGCCGGCCAATGCCGTGACGTCAGCGGCGGCGCGTAATAAAACACTTGGGATCTACAATCTTGCCACCAGTGGTTCGGAGCGTTATTGTCCACTTAATTTGAAAAAAAAGCCGACCGCCGTAATTGGTCACGCTCGAAAGGGTATCGCCGCGAAACCTTGGGACACTTTTATCCTTATTAATCTGTGTTTGCGGTAGCATTTCGGGTCATTTCTTGTGTTCTGTGTTCGACCGGCAGGTATGAAGGAGACCAACGGAGTTATCATCGGCGAGGAGGAGCAGAACGCCGCCTGCAAGAAAGGTGAGTGCCCCAGCGGCGTCGAGAGAGGGTTTTTCTTTCGGTCGGTTGCTTTCTTGGGTCTTTGAGAACCCGCCGATCGTTGAACTGGAAGAGAAAATCGAAAAAAAAACGGTAATTCCAGAAGAAAAGTAGCAATAACCCATTTTTTTAATTAATCATTCATTCTTTAATATTGCACCCTTTTTTACAATAATATTTTCCTTGTCAGCCTAAACTGTTTATTTTTATTCACAAAATGGGGTGTTAAAAAAATATTTATTTTGAACACCAAAAACCAAAACTTAACTAAACATTCTCTTCACAAAAACATAAAAAATAAAAGCAATTCAACAATACTCGATGTTGTCTCTTTTTTTTTGAAAAATCGATTAAGTAATCCAAATCAATTACAGTTTTTTTACGTTTTTTGTCCAGAAGTTTCTTTTTAAAAATGATTTAAGCTGCCAACGTTTTTCCTTTCACTTTATTTGCATCACGTAGATTATAAACCTGATTGTTGTTTATAATATCCGAAGGGGCCCACTGTACATACGAGATTTATACTTTTATTCCACATAGCAGGGTTGCCAATATATAAGTCAAAATAATTTGTCATGTTTTCAAAACTTATTTATGATTTTATTAATTAAACAATACATATAAATTTTAAGGAATATAACATTTCAATACAAAACAGTAACTAACATATTGTAAACAGGACGATTACAATTTATTTTGCACTACATGTAAATTGAAAGTGCCGATATTGCAGTGAGTTAAATTTATACCAGATGCAGTGCTGTCAGTTATCGTAGCTTTTAGTTCTAAGTGTTCAATAAGGCTGCTGCTGTAATTGTTTAAGTTCTGTAGGCTCTGCTGCAGATGGTAACAGTTTATTTGCGACTGAAATTTTATTTTGTATAGAATCTTCTATATATGTCTCCACTATTCCCCATGTCGTGTAATGTTGGTAATATCGGCCCCTGCGTCGGCTAACAGAGTGGCGGA
Source organism: Anoplophora glabripennis (assembly GCF_000390285.2). Lineage (NCBI taxonomy): Eukaryota > Metazoa > Arthropoda > Insecta > Coleoptera > Cerambycidae > Anoplophora > Anoplophora glabripennis. The sequence continues at coordinate 248,060 of NW_019416610.1, read as the reverse complement.
AGAACGTCTAAAGCAGTGGCCTGTATAAGTTTCCGGATGAGGCAAATTGAGATAAGTTTCTTTTGACACATTCCTTATTTTGTTGACACCAACCATTTGACAAACACAATTTGGTCTGGACTTGAAAACACAAAACATGAATTTCGGAATCGGGAATTCTTGTAATAATAATTGAATCTTTGTCTTCTATATCATCGATTGTTATCTTTAGTAGCTCTTCTTAAAGCTCCATAGACACTAATTACCGAAATGACCTGAAAAGTTGTCCAAAATTAGTTAAATCGATCGATCTACATTAATTTGAATTACCTTTTCTAGCAGAAATCTATTATCAGGTGCTTCTTGTAAAAATATCTCAATTTCCTCTTTCGTTAGAATTCTGGACTTTTTCGGACTGTATCCAACTGATTTGCTTTTCAAATAAGGTATTATTTTTTAACATGTTCTGATATTCACATTTTTTTTGGCATTCGGTGTGCTTTTTAACATGGAATGTACTGACCATAACGTCGAAGGTTTAATTTTATTAATTTTATGTTCGAAATATGCCAATGATACCGTTTCGGACACTTTTTGAATTTTCTTCCCACCCTGTGAATTCGTTATAGGCAATCTCGTACCATCTCGACGATTTTTTGGGGATTAATTGTGAAACAGCACTTCGTGCCGCTTCCAATACTTCCCCTGGTAAATGCTCGTCTTAAACACTCTTAGAATATGAATTACAATATACAGGGTGTATCTATATACAAAGTTGCACCCCCTGAGGAGTTATTAGCCCCCAAAGTAGGGCCCTAAATTTCGAAAAAAAATAATATCTCTGCAACACTTTACCGCAGAAGAACCAAATTTGGTACATGATTTAAGTTTATTACTGGTCTTCTTTGACTATGATTTACAGTTAATCGAAGCACTACAAGTTGTTCATTGGGATGACTCACCCCTAAAATTGTAACGAACTTTTTTTTCATTGACCGAATTGAAAAATAATAAATTAATTCACAGCCAAATTTAATTAATAATTTTTTTTATTCTTGTTAAATTTTAAAAACCTTTATGGTTTTCAACAAAAACACACAAGATTTTAACAGTGTTCATTAGAAAATAATCAAAAAGTCAGTAGTAGGCAATTAATTAATTTATCTGTCTTTTGTCAGTTAGTAATAAAATTACTAACTAAAATAAGAGAAATTATTTCTAACCGTTTTACGATGTTCCAAGGAAAAATGAGTGATACAACATCATTGACCTAAAAACCTAAAAATATTCCCCTCATCTGACGACATTCGACAATGCTATAACGGAAGCGTATCTCTCTCAACTAGTTCAATTCAACTTCCTATTAGCCACCAATCAATTCCGGTTCTGAACGCTATTGACCTTAAACTAGACCTTGCCAGGATCATATTTAGGTTATTGTTTCTCTTTCTTTTTTCCACCTGCAAGGACGATTAGACGTGCGTGATCGCACGGTGAGGTTTAGTTTACCGATTTATTGGGAAACGGCCACCAATAGGTGTCTGCAACCGTAAATTATTTGTTTATTTACCCGACCGCAAAAGAACAACAAAGCCAAGGATTTGCTCTGTCGCCGAAAGAGCCATCGAAAAATGTGTTTTGGGGAATTCGCTTAATTATAGCCGACGTTTGAAGTTCCATCGGTAGACCACGGACTGGTTTTGGGGACTGGGATTTTAGAAGACCAAAGATGACGTCACGATAAATCAGTGAAAAGGCTGACCATTTTAGATTCAGAAGTAAAAGTCGCTAAACTTCTAATGGGAATCATATTCATAGAAACTAATTATAGTTGCTACTTTATCAGAACCAAATGAGGGAAATACACACTGGAAGAACTATTAGTCAGTTTTGTTAACGTAACCGCTTTCGTTGTCTACACGGTACGAATAGGTTTTAAAACCGCAGCCACCAGTATTCCTATAATAAATCTCGTCAGCTAATACTTCACTCGAATTGAAGTTTCAACGTGAAAAAACTATTAGTTGACAATTTATTGCGGGGGAAGGGTATCTAGAATGATAGTGATCAAAAAAGTAACTCGTAAGAAGTGACGCTAAGTTGGAAAATTGGAAATAACTTCATGTTTTTCACTTTTTTTTTTACTGCCCACGACAATCTAGACGACTTCTCGAAATATTAATTATTTTATGTTGTAAGCAATTAAATTACCCACATTTTAAGGTACCTAGAGTAATTTTTCACTAATTTGTTAACTGTATTGTTAATTAATTTCGTTTGTTTTTCTGCATAAATTGTTTAATTACTAAACGTTAATTTTAGAAGTTAATGTCGTAGATATAGGTTCTAATTGATCCAAAGAAACGTATCGAAATAAAAAAAATTCAAAAAGTTGAAATTACGTTGCTGCTGGCAACTAACAAAGTAGGCAAAAACGGATTCATAAGCAAATTCTCCCGAGATCAGGCAAAAGTTGCTCGGGATTTCGCTCTTTTTGCATTAAATAGAGCCTATTTTTACGGTAATTTTTAAAAAAGAGTGAAATTACCTACGCCTCTTTGTTACCAAGATAACTCTTTTTATATAATGTTAATTGTTAATTCCCGGACCGGGATTTTAAAGACAATTAAAGAAAGGGTTACACTTTTATTTTATTTATTTATTTTAAAAATCTCGTGAGCGCCACCCCCGATCGCGCCCGAGATTTTTTAACCGAATTTGAAACGTTCGAGTCACTTATTTCGAGTTACTTTTTTGATATTATCATTCTACATACATCCATGATAAAATGCAATAAAATGTATACTAATAATTTTTTCAAGTTTTCAGGTTTTATGATCTAATTCGATTGGGGTATAATGGTCCACCGTAAACTTCACTTAATGGTTATTGGAATCGAATTTTACTATAACAAATGAAATGAATACATTTTGATGGCCGCAGAAAATGTGATCTACGACATAAATAGATTTACTTGTTATTAGATGGCTGTGATAATTTTTCTCTCGCATTAGCAACGACTGTTATTCTAACTGTTTTATGGTTTTCTCGTAGCGGCAGCTCTTTCAAGCGATACTCGATTGTTTTCAGGACAGATTTGACTCCATTTATTACTTTTCTGCTTTCGTCTTTCTTAAAAATACATATATAGGTAGGTACACGTTTTTTTAATATTTTTGTTGTAAGAATCAGTTATAAATCGGTAACATTTTTCTTATTTTAAACCTAAAACTAGAAAAATCAGTAAATTTTGATTTTCAATACCGATTTTTTAGGGTGAGACTTTTATAAATCCAATGATTCCGTTTCCTCCGTTAGAGGTAGCCACGTTGCATCGTTGCATGAAGGAAATGAGAGGAAAGGAAACTAGTGAAAGCATCATTGTCTTGAGCTATTTATCGTAAATTAGGGGAACGATTTTCTGAAGATAACTACATAAATGCTCAATGTTTACGGGTCTAACACAAAATTACTTTTTTAAGTACCCAATTTACCAGTAATTAATGGATATCTGGCATTTCTAATAATGATTTCACGCATTATTTTTAATTTACTACTAGCCTTGTTGAGCAGCGATACTAACCTATACCTGATTTGAAATTTTCGCATAATAACAGTTGCTTTATCTGCAAGGTAATTCATTTCAGTAAAACTTCGTCTTAATTCGCGTTCATGCAGGTATGTATATATGTTAATTATGTTCCTGTAAAAACTAAGGTATTATTATGTGCAATTAATAACAAAAAAAAACTGATTCTATTAATTTTATCATTAATCTTAAGCGGAAACAAAGCTGAAAACGATTTTCTTGGAATCAGAAACAAAGAGACATGCAGAAGTGTGTGTAAATTCCCTGGTTGGGTTCTGATGACGTCAACTGAAGTGGTTAAACCCAACGCCACGAGCTTTACCAACAGCAACTGGCTCTATTATCGTCTTTTTATTCAAAGAAGTGGCACTTAATTGCAGCACCGGTAAAAGTTCGGCTTTTGAATAAGTGCCACTTAATTTTTCTTGAATATTTATCAGTTTTACGTGCATATTCTGTTTATATACAGGGTGTTTTAATGAGGAGTGGCGCCTCAAGCAACTTCAAAAAAAAAAAGCGAAAATCTCGCGTCGTTTTTCATTCCAAGATATCTCGGAGAATGGCACCTCGTTAGAGAGTTAATTTAATTCAAAAGCATCTGTTACAAGCAGCCAAGCAATGCAGAACGGAGATTTGAGTCAAGGTTAAGAATACTGCAAGTCTAATTCACTGTCGCTTTCGAGTCCAGTTAATGACCACGTTGTGTTTGCTTTGCGTAGATAGGAGGATACGAAATGTTAAATACAATTTATTTTTTTAACCTACCTGTTGATTTAGATGAGCGATAATATCTTCAATTAAGTGCTTGTTGGTTTGTTGCAGTGATATCTGCGGTGATGCCAGATGTAGGTATTTTTCCCTAGTTCTAGGGAAAAATAGCCTAAATTTGTGAAACTACGAAAAGGGGGACTTTTATTGTATAATATGGTATTTAGGGATTTTGTGCTTTTGTACAAAATAAGGAATTTGAGACTATTACCATTACCGCACCAATTAACGATAAAAAATATAAAAATACGGATTTTTTTTTAAATTGGAAACGACCCTGTTGAGAAGGCTTGAAGTTTATATGTCCACAGATTAGATAAACCTTAATATTGTATCTTTCTTTGTTTGTATGTAAACTTATATTTTCACTTTCGTATTTTAAAAATTAAGTCAAATATTTGTTTATCCGGTTCCATAAATATTGCGCGAGATAACGTTCGATATTTAAATTAACGACGTACATACCGGCGAAGGTTTCCGATTAGACAAAAATGCAAAAACGGGGTTGGTCAGAAATGTCTGAGGTATTTCGCAACGTTGACATGTTAGTAATATAATAAACTCGTTCGACCGTGGTTTTTGCAACAGCTCTACTCGCGAAATAAACATACTACTTTACCAAATGCTTATTAATTACTATCAAAGGTCGTATTTACCAACAGATAAAGGATTATGGCAACATCACGCCAGTTTAAAAAGATTTGCGTAAGACGCTCCGAGTGGCACTTGTATTTTTTGTTAGAATGGCTCGGCAGTTCCAGCTAGAAGTGGAAATATATTATTTAATAAGTATTTTGCAGAGTCATTTAAGAGAAACTAATATAATTAATTTATATTTGCATCTCTTAAAATACGAACAAAATATTGTATGTTTATACCCTTTTTTTTTCTGATTCAGCCAATCGGCAAAAAAATACATCGTGAGCAGTTTAAATTTAAGCAGAATACGATCATGTTCCGAAGGCTTACGAAAGGCAACGGAGGTTTTGGGCCGTTGTTCACTAAAACGGGTAAAAACATAGCATTTACTGTAAGAAATATTTGTTCATGTAAAAGCTGTACGTCCTCTCGTTTCAACGTTTTCCAGTTTCATTTTAAATTCGAATTGACGGGGGATATTCGGCAAATGGGGCCGCCAAACAAGCACCGTATCCGAGGGAATCCCGAGGTGTCGCGCGTCGTCGAAATTTCCTCCTTCAGCGCGGTCTCCTGCTGCACGCCGGCGATATATACGCTTCGCCAGCCCGGCCCGCCTCAGTCAGTCAGTCTTCGGTGTCGTGGCGGAGCGTAGCGAATTCGAATCCAGGCAGTTGACGCACGTGACGTGTCCGAAAAAAAAAACGAACGGGATGACCTCTACGAACGGAGAACATTGCGCCAACAACGGCGTCGTCGCCAAGAAGGCTAGGCCGGTGCTGACGAAGACGTGGTCGGAGAACTACGAGATCAACGACGTGGAGGTGCCAGGCAGCCCCAGGACTCCCAGGACCTCCACCACGCCAGGTATCCTAAATTCGCGCCGTTTTTCCAAAGACACACACGAATAACTAGATGTTACACCGGACTTCACTAGATTTTACGTGAAAAAATTAAGGAAGAGTTCTAACGCACTAGTTAAAACCATGTAACTGCTTTAGATCCGTGTCAAATGGTCAAATTCGGTCAAATTTGTTTGATGATTAAGTTTTCACTTAATTATTATACTTGTTGTAAGGCTAGCCGTACACTATCAAAACAAAAAGCGACGAGCATGGAAGACTTGATTTTTGCGTATTGTTCCGATTTTGTCCGAACTAACGTATCTCGTTGGGGGCAGTTAGTCAGTTAAAAGTTTGTTTCTTGTTAGCAGCAGCAACATGTCCTTTTATGGAAAAACGTGAATCTTGAAGGTTAGCTGTTCTAAGTGTTTGTAATTATGGCGTAAGGTCAGAACAAATGACTACTAGTTCTGTTCTTATACCACATTTGTACGTGTGTGTAAAAAAGGATCACAATCAAACTGTTGCCCTTGTCCACTGGGTCTTGGATTAAAAAGCAACCGTACTAAAAATACTGGGATGTCACAAAGTCTGACTGGTCATAGTACAGATTGTCTATTTTTCCAAAATGTTACCTAAACTTGCTTTTTTTTGTTAAACAAGGTACATAATTATGCTCAGATAATCCTCAAAACTCGTTTGCATTGAATACGATTTATTTTAAAATAAAATGGTTTAAATAATGTTTTGTTTTGGCTATCGTGAATATGTTTACGCTGTACATATCGCGTCTATTCCGAAATATTTCGATCTGTCTTTGTCGATAACAGCTTATCTTTTATTTAAAAGTGCAAGATCCATAAAAAATAGAACATGTATTCGTTGATGCAACACAAAACAGTTTTCTCCTACAATTATTGAAGGTTAATAAAAAATCCTCTGTTCTTTGTAAACGAGATTTAGGCATTTAAGTACCATTTAAAAATATAAGTTTTATGCCCCATAAGAAAAGAAAACTTTCCTTATTTACCTCATTACCTTGAAAAAGCTGCTGTGTGCCGACATAAGTATGTTACAGAAAACAATCACAATGCCATACCTTCATTTTTGCCATGCGTGAAAGTCCTGTTGATTTTTGTTTAATTAACGGACTTCCGGGTAAATAATATCGACTTTATTGGACAAATACAAGGGCAAGACCATTGACAAAGCGATAGGTAATTTGCTACAGAAATGCAAATAATTCAAGTCCTGTGTTGGTGTAACATTTCGTTCAAGGAAAAAATATTTAGTTGCAAGTGGTATCAAATTTGATGAAATATTTATTATCGAAATATTATGTTAATTGAAAATAAAATACTGTGATATTCTTTGACTTGATAAATTATGCAAAATTAGGTGATTGGCATCAAATTTCAACGAATTTTTCGTGACTAAAGAACGAAAAGAAACAAAATATGAAAAACCAATATTCAGTGCATATTTTCGGATTTTTAGGCTCTAAGTTATCAGAAGACATGCTTGATGGCTCTGAATCTTCTGATTCCAGAGCAACTTGCTCCTGATCACCCCGAACTTATTCAAAATACGTATTTTGTCCAGTAATGTCATTTTAATTTAAAATACGTTGGATATATGGAAAACGCCGCATAAACTTACATTTATGTAGAGCAAAACAACTGATTATCCATTTCATCGGTCTCTCGCACGTATCAAGTAACATTTTTATGAAAAATATCCAAGGCACTTTGCAATCGACCAGCCTCCGTGATCGCAGAAGGCCGTGTTGCGTAATCCTGGCGCTACTTAACTCATATGTAATATCATATTAGTAAGCAACTAACCAGTAAGCAAAAAGTCCCTTCGCATTGTTATTTCGATTGTTTCAGCGCAACTGTCGCTGTAGGTGACTATTTTACGACCTGCTCCATTCCTGTTTGTCCTCAGACGATTGTTTGCTGTAGAGTTCCCTTGCTTCCGTCAAGGGTTTGGTGGTACCGGATTTAAACTCTACGAAAGAATGCCCAAGGAAAAATCCTCTTTAACTATATTTCATTTGCTGTTACAAAATACATTGCCTGATGTAGAAATGTATGATTTAGGATCACCAAAACGTCGAGAAATAGTAAAGAACAAGTTGCAAACTTTCGTTTCTTCGAATGTAAAGTGTTGGTGGGATTCCTATGATACAATGTAATGTTTATGTTTAATTCCGCAACTTAGCATCCAATAAGACGCTGCAAGTTATCGCATTCAGATAACTAAAAACAAATAATTGGTTTTGATACGGTATGTCGAAATTCGTATTAATAATTGCATTACGTCATGTATGTGCGGACCAAGTGAGCCAAATAAGGAGCATATGACATTTCAATAGACGTATCTAGATATACGAAGCCATCGTACTCCAGGCGAATTAGATCGTAAAACCTAAAAACTTGAAAAAACTATTAGTAGACATTTTATTGCACTTTATGATGGGGAATGATATGTAAAATGACAATATCAAAATGTAACTCCAAAGAAGCGATGCTAAGTCGGCAATTTTCTAAATAAGTGGCCAATTTACGTGTTTTTTCACTTTTTTTACTGCCAACGAAAATCTAGACGACCTATCGGAATATTAATTAATTATTTTATGTTGTAGACAATTAAATTACCTACATTTTAAGGTACCTAAAGTTATATTTCACCAATTTGTTAACATGTAAAAGGAAGGCCGAACGAGGAAATATCAGTTTTCGAAAATTGCGCATTATTATTGCAAAAACCGATGGATGTTTATGAAAGTTATAGAAAAGACGATCAATCGATTCGATTTACCTTGAAATTGTTGCTCCAGCTATCTGTTAATTAATTTCGTTCGTTTTTTTTAACTAATTATTTAATTACTAAACGTTAATTTTAGAAGATAATATCGTAGATAATAGGTTCTAATTGATCCAAAGAAACGTATCGAAAAGGAAAAATTTCAAAAAGTTGAAATTACGTTGCTCCTTGCAACTAACAAAGTAGGTTATAAACAAATTGCCCCAAGGTCAGGCAAAAGCTGCTCGGGAATTCGCTCTCTTTGCATTAAATAGAGCCTATTTTTATGGTAATTTTTGAAAAAAAGAGAGAAATCACATACGCGTCTTTGTTCCCAAGATAACTTTTTTTATGTATAATGTTAATTATGAATTAACTATTGGACGTATCGGACCGAAAGTTAAAAGACAATTTAAGGAAGGGTTACATTTTTATCTCCAAAAAGTTTTACATTACAAGTAGGAATAACACGACGTATTCTTATGACATAAAACCAAAAATCGTTCACTGAAAATTACAGCCAAAATAACAATATTCCGTGGTGTATTTTGTTTTTGTTTTATGTTTAGCAACCGGCGCGGCGTCTTTCATAAAAACCTATAACTAAATTCGTAAAAACCCTGTAGAGAACCAATAATAGTCTCTAACTACATATCATTTGTTGTAGGTCACGAAAAATGCACCTTCCACCACGACCTGGAGCTGGACCACCGGCCCCCGACCAGGGAGGACATGATTCCGGAGATGTCCAGGTCCTACCGACTCCTTCTCGAGTCGCTGGGGGAGAATCCCGACAGGCAGGGGTTGCTCAAGACCCCTGAACGTGCAGCCAAGGCCATGCTGTTCTTCACCAAGGGTTACGATCAGAGCCTTGAAGGTAAGACAAGAGATAATCGTACGTCGTCACAAAAAATTAATTTAAAATCAAGGTTATGGAATAACAGTTACAAAGTAGCAGTTACAATGTAACAATTAAAAAAGTAGCAGTGACAAAATAGCAGTTATTTAAGTGGCAGTAAACAGTCTGCATGTAAACTCTGTTTCCGTTTTGTGAAGTGGTTATCTATTTTGGTATAGTTCTGTTCATAATCGGTTTTGAATTTTAAAATAAGTTCATTTCATGTGCCACACACAGAAAATTTTTGATCATAAAAGATATTCATAGTTTTCTTGAACGACAAAAGATTTGCGCACGTCACTGCCTGTGAGTGTTGTCGCTGCGGGTTTTGAGGATAAAAAATTCGAGATTATACCTCTGCCTTTGAGTAAAGTGACACTGCGTAAATAATACAACATGAGCATCACTAAGGAAGGAAACTGTCGTTAGATTTTTTTCCTGTATTGACGCACGTTGTTTTTTGTACCATGCGTATAAAAAAATTCAATTAGCGCGAAACTACATCATTCCCGACATAATTCTCGCTCGCTTTATCGTCGTACTCCCGGCTAATCCATATTAGGGACATAAAAAAGCGTTTAAAAATGGTCCCAGCTAAAACCAAAGCCTTGTACAAGCCCCCCTGAAACCCCCGCAACGACCCCCTATTAATTCAACAGGTTGGCGGAGGTTTCGGGGAATAATTCACGAAGTTATCGTGAAGGATAATAAGAAGCTGCGGCGAAGAGATAAATATAGTGGAGATTTGGAATTGCTAATGCAATCCAGCACTCTGCTCCGGGATATAATTCTGGAGAGTTGAGCGAATTGTGGGTGGGGTGGGAACCTGGCCACAGGTCGTACGGAGCGGACTTTTTTTACTGAAATATTGCGATGGATTTAATTTTTCTGACGTGATCAATTAGAAATCTACAAACGTCTTCATGTCGAGACATTACCGTTGCCTTTTATACTCATACCATCATATTTTTCTACTATTTTTTCTCTTCTACAATTTCAATTCCCATTTCGAAATTTTTATTTTAATTTTAAGTTTTTGATTTCGATCTCCAAACGAAGACTCTTGCAGTTAACTGTCATTTGTTTATAAATCTACATCTATTTAGGCGTTTGCCGCAAGCAGCTCGATTTTGAACCTATTTTCTTCTATCTAAAAGTCCGTGTGCCGCTCTCTTCGGACGGCGACAGGACCTCGACTCATTTCACTCACTCGGCAAGGTGCTTTATGCTTTTAAGCTGCGGAAACTGAGCTTTCGAGTCGGCTGTGCCTCTTCACGACTTCGCTTTGACCAAAGGCCTTTTGAACTTCTCGAGCTTTTAGGAGCAAATCAAATTTAAGAGACCGGGGACTGTTTTGTTATTTGCTTTGTTTTTTTATCAAAAATTATAAGTTCTTGGCGTAGGAGTGGAGGAATAAGATGAATTCGGGAGGTCTCACAACACAAAAGCGGTTGTTCGTTTTGGCTTTTTAATTAATTATCATTTTTTGACCTTAAAAATACAATTATCAAACAATTTCGCTTATAATATAAATATATAATGTAAAAAGTCATAGGCGTATTTAAATAGATCGAAAAGGAAACATTTCCGCATCAAAATAAGGGTATATAGTTTTTTTATTCAAATATTATGAAACAAAGAAGACCAAACGACAATATTCCAGTCTATCCAGCAGGCTGTGCCAGTTGTGCCACCCGCCCACTGCGATAGCATTTATCGCGCTATATAGAGAAATCTAGTCACCCTTGTGTATCACTGTAACTTCGTTACCTGTTGAATGCCTCAATGAAGGAGCAGATGTAAGAGAGAAGAGGAACGCTAGCAAGAAACCCCGTCGGTAATTTTGTCGGAGGCAGATCGAAGGCCCAATTAGATTTTCCGGGCTGCAAAAGTCTTTCAGCATCGCCAATTAAGACGTCTCCAAAGAGGAGAAATCTATTTTACAGCAGGGGCTTTTCGGCAAACACGACAAATTTATTTCTTGTGAATGCGAACGTAAAAAATTTACCAAAATGGCATAAATTAAGACATTGATATAAATCATTGAAGCGCGGCAAGCAAAAAAAATACAAGTTAAATCTTTTTTTACGTTTAAAGATATTGTTTCGATTGTTGTATTGTAGATACGCCTGTCGGGTTTACGCGAGTAAAAATGTAATTCACGTGAGGGCAAGCAAATTTCCCCAATAATATCACCGCGATGTCAGGAACACACCAGAAGAGTTGATTGAGAGCGGTCTACTATTTGGTACGATTTAATGGTTGATGTCAATAACTGTCTGACACGAGCGTCATAAATACGCCTTGCAAATATAAAAAAAATGTATCGCGAACAACGTAACTAATATTTTTTTATTGATTTGATGTATAATGTACAAACATTTATTACTTTGCACTTTTTTTTTATTTTATTTTTTCTTCTAGTTCTAATAACAGCAATTCAAATCTAGGTCCCTCTGTAGATTCCTTCGTTAAAGAATACTGCTATTTTCCCTTCTTGTTTTTGTTTTCGTTAACGTTGTGACAAACACCGAGAAATACGGATTGTTCTCGTTGAAGAAGGAAATGATAAAAGTTGCGTAAGTTGTACTCTTATTTGTATGTGGAATATAACTTTTAACCTTATTAAGTGCTTTTCTGCCAATATTTTCCCACCACGGGAATAAATATTTGCCTAGTAATGATACTAGGCGATAAATGTTACATTAAAAAATAAAAGCTATTGAAGAATCGATTTGTTCTGTTGTAGACAAAACAAATATTTGTATTGTTATCCGGTCCATAAAGTTACACTTAAATGAAATAAATAAATAATTGGAAGTTTGGAGAAGTAAAAGGAATAAAAATAATTGGGTTTTCTAATTATTTTGCTCACTTTTAACAAATTCTATCGAGTAAGAGCGTAACAAAGAGGACAAAATGTATGTATTAGGTACTGGTAATGCTAGTAGTAGCAAAAAAATTGTAAAAAATGTATTTATTTTATATTAACGATGTTTCTTGGACGACACCGCGCTGATGGTTTGACGTATTTCCGTCGATTTGTTATTTTCGCGTACGGTGTTTTGAAGTTACTTTACTATGCGCTCATGTGTCCTAGGCTTAAGAATCACGCGTCTAGTCTTACGCCAAGCAGCAAGGTCTCGAGAATCTATTCGCTTACGGAACCTTTCCACTTGTCTAATTTGCCGAGACGGTTTTCATCGAGGTTAAGCAAAGGCTTTCCTAGAGCCTCGACTTTGCCGCACCGGTGATTTCCCATGGCGCTGCCGATCGTGGACAAAAGAGGACGAAGCGACAGTTGATTGTGTCCTAATAACGTAACGATGCCTGTACAGATTCAGTGTCTGGCAGTTGCTATGGTCACGACACGCGCGACATGCTCTGGATGGGAAGGTTTTGGCTGCGGGTGGTTTCTCCTAACTGCGGAGTAAATGGAAATGTTCATTCCTTAAAATCGTGTATTTTTTTAGCGTTTTCTTTTTTTTTAAGGAATTTGAATCAGCTTTTTATTTTGTTTGATTCGAAATTTTAATTTTATAAATGAGGTTTAGTCTTCCTGATTACGGTTCTGTATTTTTAATATCCACTGTCAGTTTTTCCGATCGAAATAACTCATCTAGAGGAGAAAAAAAATTGTTACCTGGACTTTTGTTGTGAAAAATTGTATCATTTTTTGTCGAATTTTGACGTCAAACAAAAAAGTATCTAATACAAAAGTTGTAGATCTTGCAAAAATCTACAACTTTTGTAGAGATTACTTTTTAAGATAACCTCAAAATTTCCGAGAAAATGCGAAAAACAGTTTTTTTCTTATTTTTCGTTTTTTATTTCTCATTTCCGCAAAAATAATTTAATTTTGACGAAACTTGGTCATAGTATACCAAAAAATCAAGAAGTTTCCGAAATTTTCTTTCCCGCCTGAAATGCTATTTTTTTGAAAGAAAAATTCTACTTAGAAAAATCATCGTACAGAGTTCGGCCGGTGATCATTTTTTTCGTTGTGACATATACTTTTTGGTGAAAAAATCTGTAATCACAGTTCAGACATGCTCAAAAGTGCAAAAAAATAAAAATTCACTTGCAACAATGAATTTTTCAGTAATTGTTGGTGCTTAAATTAAAAAAAAATTAAAAACTGATTACACCATTCAATTGTACGGAAAAAAATACAAAAAAAAACTGTCTCGTTGTTTGACCCAAAACTTTATTTTTGTACAGTATTGCTAAGTGAATAGTGAATAAATAAAATAAATAATTATTTTTTTCCGTAGGATTGATTACTGTACTTATTTTTTAAAAATTTGGATGAATTCATAGATATACAGTGTGTCCAAGATAAGGATGGAATAGCATTAAGATCTAGGAAACGGTAAGAGATACGGGGTGGCCTAGAGTAGAAAAAAGTTGTGTTTTTTATGCCTAACAATATGCCGTTTAGATAGTTTTTAAATTTCGGGCAGAAAAACCCGAAATTTTTCAAAATTGTTAAATTTTTGTTTCTGGCTTTATTTGAAAACGAATTTTAAAATAAAAAGTATATGTCAAAACTAAAAAATTATCACAGGCAGAAACTCTGCCTTCTTTGAAAAAAAAGTGTTTCAGACTTTTTTTATCTGAAAAATTTGGTGGTTATTTAAGACAAAGAAAGGTATACATTCACCAAGTTTCGTCAAAAATAAGTTATTTTTGCGGATATGAGAAATAAAAATAGAAAAATTTGAAAATAAAAAGTGTTTCTCGCATTTTTCTCGGAAATTTTGAGGTTATCCTAAAAAGTGACCTCTACAAAAGTTGTAGATTTTTACATTGGTTACTTTTCTGTTTGACGTCAACTTTCGCCAGAAATCCCAATGATACAATTTTTCACAACTTTTCAACCCCTCAAATCAACCCTCCGCCTCCCCTGCTCACGCATTTATTTTTTTAGGGTAATTATAAGCCCTTTTACCATTTCCACTTATAAAATCCAGGTAACAATTTTTTTTTCCTCCAAGTGTAATTTGGTTAGACTACATATACATAATATACAGAGATACGTACTTAAAACAATTTATAAGTAAATAAATTAATTGAATTGAACACCATATTCAAGAAAAAAGCTCTAAAGTGAATAAAATGTTGCGAGATTTGTTCTCAACAGGTATTTTTAACGATATAGGCGAGGCGCAATAAATTTATCTTTTATAGCTCAATAAAATATGTTTTTGTTGTTTACAAAACAAGAAAACAATAGTTATCGACATAAGTCACTCAATCAAATTATAATTTTCTTAAAAAATAAAATACGTGCTACAAAAAATACTCTAGTAATTGTTAAAATTGTGATAAAATTGCAGTTTAGAAATTATAATCTCTGTTCTTGGAGTTGAATTTAATTCGTAAGCCAAGGTCCAACTCATGATTTCCCTCATTCCAGAGGTACTGAACAACGCCATCTTCGACGAGGACCACGACGAAATGGTGGTGGTGAAGGACATCGAGATGTTCTCCATGTGCGAGCACCACCTGGTGCCCTTCTACGGGAAGGTCTCCATCGGGTACTTGCCCTGCGGCAAGATCCTCGGCCTCAGCAAGCTGGCCAGGATCGTGGAAATATATTCTAGGAGGCTGCAGGTCCAGGAGAGGCTCACCAAGCAGATAGCCGTGGCAGTGACCAAGGCCGTTCAACCCGCCGGGGTTGCCGTCGTCGTCGAGGGGACGTAAGTGACGATCTCTCCATTCCAAGACGGAGATAATTGAGGTTATGATGTTTCAGGCACATGTGTATGGTGATGAGGGGCGTCCAAAAGATCAACAGCAAGACGGTGACCTCCACCATGCTGGGGGTGTTCCGCGACGACCCCAAGACCAGGGAGGAGTTCCTGAATTTGGTGCAGTCCAAGTGAGGATACGAACACGTGGAGTCCGTTCTAAGGAAGAAACTGTCGACGCTGATTCAAACCGATTAAGTATTTATTTCTTTTAACGCTATGTTTGTAAAGTGTATATTTTATTGATAGGGGATGTTAGTTGAGTTAGTTCCGTTAAATTTAAGGTTAGCTAGTTTTATGGTGATGAGACAGCTGCATAGTGACGATTTATTTTACACCCGATCAAGATGTTTGAGAGGAAATTCAGTTCCTGTGCGAAAATCGCTTTTCGTTTATTTCTGGTTGGTATTTTTATAACTAAATTAATTCTTTTTAGGGTGTCAGATGTACTCCAAATCAAGTTAAATATTATTTTACTTTTACACGTCTTGAAAACAGAAAATAACTAGTGCTATTTGTGATTATCAGACAATTCGCGCCTATTTGTTTTTTTAACGTACAAACAGGTTATTTACAAAATTGGAGAGCATATTTAATGAATATTATTTGCATACATACATTTTTTTTGGATTTACCACAATAATACTAGGAAACATTTGTGGAACCGCTGATTTGACGATACGACGGCGCAAACGTGTCCTCTTCAAGTTTGTAAACATCCTGAATAACCCATTAAAATGTGAGGTTTTCAAAAACGTAATAATAAGATCGGCAAAGACAAACAACTGTATTATAATCATATGGCACTAGACAATGCAGTAATCCCTTACATTTAATTTTTTTTAAATGAAATTTTTGAGTGAGACTAATGAAAATGCAAAGAATAATGACAAGTTATAATTGTATAAATTTTATCGAATTTGTGGTACTTAAATAGTGGACCAATATGTAAAAATGTATTATCGTTGTGGTAAATTGAATATATATCCAGGGTGTTGAATGTTGACTAAATATGTTATTCTACAAGGTATAACTGAAATACTTGACCAAATGTTAACGGTAGTTTCTGTGTTGCAAGTTAACAAAAAAAATCCTATGGGTTATCAAAAATTGAAAATGAAAATATTTTTTAAATCGAATAAGCTTTTGAAGCAGTTTAATTCAAATTTAGAACGCAGTTCTCGAGAAATGGATGTAATAATTCGTTCACAATTTGCTCAGGCATTTTAGTTACACGTTATTCATGGATAAATCAAAACTTCTCGGGACACAGGGTGTTTTAAAACAAAATTGAACCAATAAAGTTATATCTTATCATCAACACCTTGTATATGTAGAGAAAAATATTTAAATATTGTACAATGTCGTGTATGTTACTGTGATATGTAAAAAAATATATAGTGGACGTTATGCCGTTGACCGATGCATAAAATTTAAATTTTTTAAATGTTTAAATAAGTTATTAAGTCCAGACGATATACGAATGTGTTGTAAGGTTAAGTTAGCGAGTGTTTTACGTTCCATGGAAGATCGTATATTAGCTGTTGCAGTATTTTTTATAAGCTGTTGGAAAACTTATTTTGCTATCTAATGTTATAAAGACAATCGATGTAAGTGCCCCTGAGCGGTACGATAAGTGTAAAATACCTGTATATTACAATAAAGTGAACACACTTTGAGACCTTGTTTTTATATCTACGCACTACGTAGATCAGACATTGCACATGTTGTAGTTTGTTTTGTACTTTTGCGTTTAAAAAAATTTCTTGATTTTTGTTTTTTGTTAGTTACTAATTTTTTTTTATTCCTTTTGTTTTTTTGGCCGCTTTAATTCTTTTTTTGAAAACTTGGAAACAATTTTTTTTGAATTTTCTTAATTTTTTCTTATTATTTTTTTATAAGTCTGTGTAGCGTTAGGTTAAGCGCTGTTGTCACATTGTGATGAAACTCTCCAATATTAATACTCACATACAACTTTTTTGTTCATTTATCTCATGCTGTATTAATGGCAGTCAAACTTCTTACACCCTGTATTGCCTTGTCACAATACAACTGTGTTTGGTGGGTTGTATAAGATACAGGCGAATGACAATTAGAGAAATGCGAAGATATAACACTTACCTTATCTAATTTGAGTTAGTTTTAATGAATCAAGTTGGTGGGAAAGTCGGGGAGAGTTTAATTTTGGGTGTTCGGATTAGGGGTGGGGGGCGTAAATAATGTGAAAATATTGCATCGTTTGACAATCGTCAAATTTTCGTTATTTTTCCACAACAAGTAAGTTCTTAGTCAATATTGTGCAACATCAAATATACCTACATGATACAGATATTTTTAAAATGTCCATTATTTAAGAAATTTGAGAAAAAGACAACTTTTTGTAACTTTATGACCGTGGTAAGCCTGTCATCCTATACTTAAAGTGGGGTATGTTTAAAAATATTAAATAGCTAGTTCACGAAAATGGCACATTACTTAGGGGGTTTTATTTACTTGAAATCTCAGTTCTGAATGCTGATTGGTCGATTACCCAAGTACAATTAATTAATTTCAGATAAATAAATAAAACAGGGCTAATGTCGTTATAGCTAGAAATATTTCTACGACTGAAAAATGTCCGAGATTATTTAGATGCAGATCTCTTAGTCAAATTTTGATATTACTGCAAGCGCGACATACGTTTCCAAGTTTTCAATAATACTCAACAGTCAACAGCTGTGGCGACGAATCGGTGTCGCACACGAATTTTGCTAAATGTGCTCAGACAAAACTATAACAAATCCTCTTAACCTTGAGATGGAATTATTTACAATAAACATGGCACACTTTATCATTTCTGAATTTTACGAACTGATAACAACGAGAAAAATCTGGCCAAATTTAATAGGGGATACATATCTACAATACGTAATTCCAAGGCTTATCTTTAGTTAAATAAAATACAAGTACCAAATGTTGACAGTTGACACATGACGCACGCCGTGATAGAGTGGTGGGGTCATGGGTCATGTGCACTTTCTGTCTCACTCTTGCAACTTGCAACTATAAGTTCAATTATCTTAATAGTTGGCGTGGTGCTTGCAGGTTTAAGTTACTTTAATTGTTTTCTCGGAATCATAAATCGTGTAATAAATTGCGACATCCTCTGTTATTGAAAATATATCAGTTGTTATCTCCATAAACATATACAAATTTTATAAGTCTGATTATCAACAGTGTTCTGGAATGCGAAGCTGTAAATTTTTACCTTGGCAACACTTCCGTTGGCAGATGCCGGCAAACTCAAAAACTTTTTATTTGCACAAATTTTACGTGAGCTACGTTTTCATTTATAATTGTCCAAATCGAAGTTTGGTACATTTTTTTCATATCTTGATTTTATAAGTTATCTACTTATTGTAAAATTCCCACATAATTGTAATATCTCATGCAATATAAATCATCAAATATTATTCATTTGAATATAGGTATTTTTCCCTTTATTCCTCCTTTAGAGAGACGCCTCTGCTCAAGCCTTGGGAAAGGTTACTAAGAAACAACAAAACACACGAAAATGTATATTTTCGCAGTAAAATTATTCAGTCTATTATCTTGTTGAAAATTATCTAATCTCATATCAACTAGAATCATACCATAACTGAAAGTTTAATATTGGTTTCGCAATGTCAAGAGTGTGCACCAGCTTGCCCTCGTAAGAAAGAGGTGAGTGCAGTTTTCAAAGCCAAAAGTAAACATAAATATAATATATTGGACTGCAACAAATAAATTGAGTTTCTGTTTAGCGATTGATATTTTTATTAATTTGCGATTTCACTTTCATAAACATTGCGTTTTTAAACCGTATTATATTCACTTCGCATAAGTGTTTAACATTTTAATCGTCATTTTAAGACACAATTTCTCGGAATTATACAGGGGACGTTGAAATAACATGGCAAGTTTCTATAAATATTTTCCCTATATTTTCCCTCCAAAGTTACATTCCCCTTAAGAACGCCCCTGAAAATCGATTTTTTTAATAACTTTTAAAATACTTTTGTGTAATTTAATTATTTTTAGGAGAAAATAAATAAATGCAAATAAAAGTGGAATTTTTTTAGATAAGCACAGAAAGAATGCAAATTTTATCGGTTTATTTCTCTACGGATATAATAAAAATCATATTAAACGAAAATAGTTTTTTCTCAAAAACAGTTCATTTTATCAATATCAACCAAGAGTGCCTTTTTTAGTTAAAGGTTCAAACCATCTAAAAATATTATTTTTGTGCCTTTATCGTAAAGGGTGTAAAAAAAATGGCATTATTGTGCTACAGCCAGGCCAGGCCGTCCATGGCAAACCAAATATGCAAAATTATTGTTTTCATAGGTCAATTTTTAAAGAGCCTTATCCATTGTATTAAAAAATCTCGTAAACCGAACCCCAAATCGAAATCATACACAAGATTGAAAAAAATAGAATAAAACGCCGCTTATCTAAAAATTATATACAAATTGGGAAAGCATAGACGTACCGAAAAAAAAATAGGGAGTCCATGGGTACTGCAACTCCCCTTCCCTCCGTTCGCGCTTTGGTATTTTAAACCAAAATTACATAAAAAGTGTGCCGACTTATGATCAAAATATGTACTAAATTTCAAATAAATCGCTACAATCTCCGGAATTATTAATAAAAGTCATTTTTTAAATTTTAATTTTGCCACCCTGTATTTTGAAAATGGGGCTCGGAAATGGAAAGGGACATTATAGTCCTGTAGCCAGCGGGGTCCCAATTGCCTCCTTTATTTAGATGGAGTTACCCAAGTGTTTTTTGTGTATTTTGAACTGCAGAACACGAATTTTTTGGGTAGAAGTTTGCCCGGATGTCGATAAGTTTTTTATTAACAAGAAACTTGCAAAATACTGAGAACTTAGTTAAAATTAAAAAGTTTTTGACAAATAATGCAAACATCTGATTTAATTACGCTATTCATCTTAAGGCGTGAAAAATTTGAAATATCAAAGATATAATGTTTGCATTGTTAATTCTAATTTGCTTTGTAAACATTATTATACGATTTGTATGAAAAAAATTAGCGAAATTATATTAGTTTTATTTATAAACGATAGTAAAAAAGTTTATACTTACTTATATTAAAAGCGTAACATCGTATAATTTAGGTGTTTTTATAATTATTATTTTTTAAACTTGTATAATAATTTAAATTATTGTAATATTGCAAATTTTCATTAAATTGTTAATGTTTCGTTCAGTTTCATCGTTTCTTTGATCTAGAAATGAAGATTACGCGTCAAGAACGCCTGTAAGAAGGCAACCGCTCTCTTACATACGTACATGGCGGCGCACCCTTTTGAACGCTCAATCGCTATTTGTTTATAGCTTCAAATAACAGTGGAAAAAACAAATTTTCACACTGCAATTACTCATAATTTGTAGTATTTAACTTGAACTTTCAAACACCGTCAGCAGAATTACAAAATACCTATTCAATCAAGTTATTAACGATTGAAAATCGCAAAAATCCCTTTTTTCGAATTTTTCACGGCGTTTATCTCAAAAACTATGCGTTTAACAAAAAAATTGCAAGAGACATTTTCTTCTTACAATAGGTCAAAGAACAAGAAAATAAAAACTAAGTATTTCAGAAGTATTTTGCAAGTTTTTTGTTTAAAAAATTTATCGACATCTGGGCAAACTTCTACAGTTCAAAATACACAAAAAACACTTGGGTAACTCCATCTAAATAAAGGAGGCAATTGGGACCCCCCTGGCTATAGGACTATAAGAAAAGTCCCATTATTTTAGTACAAAGAATGTGTGGTTAACAGGTTTACCAACTATAATATTCAACGATGACTTGACCATCAATAGCACTCAAATATATAATTTTTTTTTACAGAACCGCCTGCGAAAATGGACAGAAGAAAGGACAAATACTCCGTCGACAAGGAAACTGGAGAAATTTTATACCCGGCACTGTACAATTCAGAGACGGGGGAATATGAGGGAGACGTCGTTGTGCCCCAAAAGATAAGATTTCGAATACCGTTCCAAGAGACAGGAGGAGAGGAGCCCGACAAGAAGCCCTATAACGCTCCAAAATCGCATCCCCAAGACCGAGAATTTATAAAAGCCGCAGTATTCCTGCTACCCGCAGCAATTCTGCTGTATCCGGTCGTGTTCGTGGGTACCATGCTGTTGGAGACGATTTTACACTGCTGGGTGCACAAGATAAACAAAACCCTTAAAAGTGATGGGGTGTATTACCAAAGCCCACTGCATGGCATCACAAAGGAATTCTGCAGTAGGTGCAGGGAATTTGACGCTGTTGAACAAATCGGCAAACTCCAAGATGTGCGTAGCAGCAAGTTGACGAAGTACGGTTTGGAATCCATTAGGAGGGTTGTTACATAATGTGAGCCTTCCTCATGATTTTAGGGACTGTACATATTTATATTTATTCAGAAATGTAAGGTTTATTTAAATTTTCCACCTTGTCGGCAAAGATAAGGTTGATAAATTTATCATTACCATTTTTTTTTACTTGTTGTTGCGTAAGAACGGTTGTGGTTAGATTAGAGAACATGGCGTACTGTATATTTTAAGAAAATATATAATGTTTTGAAAATAATATAGCGTATTATGTCATATTATAAATAATATGAACACATATTTTAAAATGTTACACTTTCATTTTTACACAGTTATTTTCAAATTGTTGAATCCATACAATTGATAAAATAATTAAAAATTAAATACGTCTGTTTTTGTCACCCAAGACTTGTTACAAAAGAATAAACTAAAACTGAACCTATTGGTCATTGTACCTACTACAACAGAAAAACGTAGAAGAATCATATTTTACTTGTTTCATGATAACTGAATATATTCATTTGGCAGAAATGAACTATTAAATTTGTATAAATTTAGTTTTGATTTAAAACCCACCAAAAAAATCTCAATATTTATTCCAAGAATTTGGAATAAAATACTCTCAAAGTCTACGCCTATGATAGCCACTTGCAACAAAGTAAATTGAGATCTTATAAATATTTGTCTAACTGATAAGTAATTGTAGAATAAAAACTAAAAAGTTTTTGAAATGTTCTTACTAATGCAATCTATAATAATCTGGCCCTGTTTTTATGCAACCCATTAATATTGAGAACTGTATTTATGGTTGCCTATAGTCCATCAATTTTCTTAAAATCTAACTTTTACGAGTTTAGCAACCTCAGATGTATACGAAACCGCTATTCGAAAATAAACGCTTAAATTTTGATGTCCCTGAGCTTTATGAGGTCTGTCATCATTTTGTTAACTGTCAAATATCAGCTGTCACTTATTTGTCATGTGTTGATTGTTGACATTGACAGATGTTTATAAACGAACCTACACCACTATGTATCGCGATATTAAATGCAAAAAATGCAGAAAATCAATCCTTAATGAAGGGCAGACGAAAGATTTATTCTTGAATGCCCACAGCTCTCCCGTGGCCTCACCTCCAGAGGAATGTGCTTCGGTACAAGAACAAAGCAACATATTTTTGAATGAAGAACTGTTACCTCATTGGATAATTCTTAGGATAGAGGCCGAAAAGTGGTCAAGGGGTAAATTGAATTGCCCATATTGCGACTCGAAGATTGGAAGTTTCGATTTCGTTTCCGGATTAAAGTGCAGTTGTTCAAGTAACTTCCTCCCTCCGGTGCATGTTATTAAGAGTAAGATAGATTTAATAAGGGAAAGTACTTGATGCAACAGGCATCGGGGACATGCTTTTTGGATAACGGAGACACGAAATTCGTGACGATTCAATGAAATTGTGACATTGAGAAGGGTTTGCTTCAAATTGGAGTGCATTATGTATAGAATTTGTATATAAAAGAACGTTAAATATATACGAATAAAAAATTACCAATCAGTATTTTTATTTGCTTCAGTATTTTTTTTATGTACAGGTAAACGGAAAAAATAGGCAAGTTGAAAGTAAATAAACATTTATTGTATAAAAAAAGTCCACAGTATCAAAAGTAACGGACAATATAGAGAGTATAGACCTTCCACCAAATACGCAAAAGATATATCACTAAAATTCTAAAAATAGTATAAATACATCATAAACTTATAAATATATTGAGCAGTACTTTTTTTTGGTGTTATTATTAAAACATAAACTATTATATTATTAACTTTACTTCGTACTATCACTTATTCGTAATGTTAAAATGATATGTTTAAATATGTATATTATTCCGGAAAAAAAAATGAAACGAGTTCAGCTTGCCTGCAAAATTACGAAAGCACCAACAGAGCATCATAACTTGAAATTGAAACAGTGATCTATCACGAACGGTGGACCACACAAAGCCAAATTTAAAGACAAATAAGTTTTTTCGCATATTTGACAATTTTTGGGGCTAAGGGGTCCGAACCGTTACCTGCTAAAATAAATTTACCTATAATAAATAAATGCCTACGAATTACTGAAAATATTTTTAAATCTAATTCATATAATTAAAATATTACTTAACATTTAATTAGGATTATTAAGAAGTGTAATCAGATCATGTTTATGTCGATAAACTTTTAAAAAATGATGCAAAAATATTAATATTGTTTATTTAACGATTGAAAATTCATGCCGCATTAATTCTTATTGGTACCAATGGAAACGAGATCCAAGACTTAACAATTATTTACGCAACTTTTGAGTAATTAATTATAAAGTACAAAAAAATTATATTTGTAGGTTCTCTCACTACTCAAATTCAAACTATTTCCTGTTATTTCCGTTTCTGTGTTAATTACGATTACATAGATTTTTTGCAAAAATTAATGTGCGTCTTGAAAAACGAGAAGCTTGTACTATGAAAAATGAGAATCGTACTTCCCAAGTTAACCACTTTACGTGCTTCTCTCACTCGTTTGTTAATAAATAAACAAATTTTCTATTAATGTCCGATAAAATTCCCGAAACTTTAGTAACATTTATTTATACATATTTTGATTATCTTCAATGTAGTTTTTTGTACCTAGTGGTGTGAGTAATAAACGTCATTTATTATAGAAATACCGGAAATATACAGATTTACCATCACCTAAAAAAATACAGCGGTACCAATTTGTCAACTTTTTGATTTGCAGTTTTTCAAAATATTAACCGTTCGGAAGAAAGTTTAACATATGAGACAATATTTTGCAATTACAAACGTTTGTTGTTCAAGTACCAATAAATGCGAAACACTGTTAATATCGGATTTAAGCACCTTTAAGACTTGACATCCCGTACAACCGGAAGTGTAATAAACAACGCAGCACAGTAGAAAAAATAGAAAAAAAACTCCACCACGACAACGAAAATGCAATACATTAGCACCTGGAACCAGACGAACCCGATCAACCCTCAAAAACCACACACAAAAAATAAGTTACGACCAACCCGAACCTAAAAAAAACTTACTGCTGTTTACAGCCACCGTCCTTGCTCTTCTTCTTCTGTTTCTTCTCCAGGGAGGACGTCCTCCTCTGTCCCTGGATCGGCATGTAGGGGGGCACCGGATTGTCGTCGTCCTGCTCGGCGATGTCCGGCGGCGGCAGGACTATGCCGGGACTGCTGCTGGACGTGCTGGTGGTCACGGTACTGGAGGCAGTGTCGTAGCTGGAAGAGATACGGTAACCCCTGCGGGAATACGTGGGGTCTATCGCCATGGCTATGTTGGCGTGCTGGGCGGGCGAAGTGCTCGACTGGCCGCTGCTTGCGGTATCACAGACTTCGGGGTCGGGGAATCGGGGCTTGTTGAGGCGAGTCAAGGGGGATCTGGAACGGTTTGCGACTTCGATCAAAGAACTTGAAAATGATTGATTATAAAGGAAAAAAGAAGTACAAAGGGATGCTGTATTTCGTACATAAGAAAGTAGTTTTAATAAAAGATCTATATAGGCATAATTTTTTTTTCTATGAATCTACGCATTTCTTTTATTTCAATACAAAAAATCTTTACGAACTACTTGAAAACATAAGTTTTCCAACATTATTTCAAGGACTTGTGATATCGTGATAAAAAAATTTAGCATGTGACCACACCGCTTCCTATATCATTATCATATTTTTAATATTACACCGACATGTTATCTATTCCACTACATTTCATTCCTTGGCATTAAGCAAATAGCAATAAAAGTAATTTTATCTTCGCGGAGATAAAAGAATTAATTCAGAACTGATATTAATGTATGCTGTGCCGACAAAAGTTAAAAAAATAATGAATTCCAAGTGACTAACACGAGTGGAAGGCATTTAGAGCTGCAAGAGTTGTATTCAAGGTAAAGAAAATGCAATTTGTGCATGTTGATGAATATTTAGATATCTTATGATTATATGTTTACAAAGCAATAGACAGGTAATGTAAATAGATAAACAAGATCGTAAATATTTATTTATTCAAAGTTTTCCTTTATGTATTTTTCAGTTATTGTAAATGCTACCGATTTATAATCGAACGTTTCCATCGAAGGACCAAAACGTATTAAATGCCAATGTCATTTTGACCCAAATATTTTTTAAAACAATTTCCACTTTTCCTCGTGCTGAAACAGTGTAAAATAATATTTCC
Source organism: Anoplophora glabripennis (assembly GCF_000390285.2). Classification (NCBI taxonomy): domain Eukaryota; kingdom Metazoa; phylum Arthropoda; class Insecta; order Coleoptera; family Cerambycidae; genus Anoplophora; species Anoplophora glabripennis. The sequence goes on along the minus strand of NW_019416610.1, from coordinate 222,171 downwards.
TCGGATCAGCATTGACTCAACATCAGCAACCCTTGCTAAATAATACTCTGTATCCACTAACCTTAAATCTAGATGCGTAGGCCTATTAGCTGGAGGATTCGCCCCCATAGCCCTCTCCAAAGATGGATTATTACTAGAAACACCATTGATTTCCTTCGCCTCTCCCCCATAGGAATCAAACTTACTTGGACTATAGTTTAATTTCAGATTATTGTCGTTGACACTAGACGTCGGCAGTACATCTGCGGGAAGGCTATAACTCACGTCCTCGTCAGGATTAGGCACTGCATAGACGTCGGGGTATGCAGCTATGCTCCTAGGCACATGGGAGGCATGCTGCGGGAGAACGTCGGCAGGGAAGGCGTAAGAATCATCAGGTAGAATTTGATTAACACCAAGCTCCTGCTGCATCTCCATTTGTTGCTGCCGTTTGGCAAGAGCCTTTTGTTTGGCGCGTTCTCTGGCTCGTTTCGCCTTTGCCCTTTCTCGTTCTTGTAGTAATTTGGCTAGTTCTTTGTCTTGGGCTTCTATTGCCAGTAATCTGTCGCGATTTAGAAGGGTGTCTTCCAGCGATCCCTCCTGTTCTTGTAGTTGTCTGGCGAGTTCTGCATCTTTTTCTTCTTGAATCTGACGTTCGGATAGTTCATTGAGAGGCAATCCTACTTCCGCTATATCGATCCGGTTCAACTGGTCTGATAAGTTCCGTGTTGCAGTGTATGGCTCATTGTACAACTCAGCACTGGTAATTTCGTCGAAATGATTCGTTCTCAGCGGTTCGGTATACAAATCGATTACCTCGTGAGTTGCACTCTGAGGTAACGGCATAGCTAGAGCTTGCCTCCTTGGTAAGTTTGCCCGGTAATTGAGAGAGTTGGGTCTATGCGGCGACTGCTGGTTCTCCATCCTGGGGGGTAGCTGCGCTGGTTTCTGTGGTGAGCCTGGACCTATGACGGGCAGCTGATGAAGTCTCTCCACTTTTATCCTTTCTTTTTCCAGAAGCTGCTTGGCTATTTCCTGGTCACGTAATTCTATTACTCGACGTTTGTTCCGTTCCTCTCGTTCCATTCTGTCTGCTAGTTCCTTGGCTACCTTTTCATCCACTTCTTCTTGCTCTGCCAACATTTTCTGATAAATGGCAGCAGCCTGTTCTGCCATACGTTGTTCTCTGAGTTGCTCGTCTTTGGCTCGAGGGAAGTCCTCTCTCACCATTGCATTTCTAAATTTGTTTCCGGACAAATGTTCGTCGAATTCTTCATGTTGTAAACGATACGCCAGGGCACTGTCTTCCCTTACCATCCACTCCTGGCAAACCTCGTTCACCCTACCAGTTTTAGGTAGAGATTCTCTTTCAGGCACTTTTGTGTTTGACATTATTTTAAATGATATGCGGTACTGATTTACAACTGTTCACCTTCGTGCGGGGATAATTAATTAGAAAGGCTCTTAAATCTCATGTCTAAAGTTTAAAGCAGGTCACCGATCTGGATAAATATTTTAAAGGCAATTATAATCCGTTTTTCTGTTATTTGTATTTGCTTTCTTTCCTGTACTAAGAATTCTTGCGTAGAAAAGGAGGAATATAGCTCGTACACGTATGTTGAAGTGAAACAGATAACACGATAAATAAACATGACACATGCAAGAATTGACAAATGAAAGTGTAGGCAACAAGTAAAATAAAAATTTCCTAGATTTTTTTGAAATCTGAATTTAAAAATTAAATCACTTGTGTTTAATGGAGCGTTTTAGGAATTACCAACCATGAAATATAATAATGTGGTAAAAATCTTGACCCGTATTTTTTAAATGGAAATTAAAAAAGTTTAACATATAACATATACATGGTGTATAAATACTTCAAATATCTATTTGTAGGTCCCTTTTGATTTTCTAACCTCAATTAGAAACGTCAAATATCGTCTAGTAGGTCCCGTCTGATTTCCTAACCTCAATTGCGAAATACGTCAAATATCAATTAGTAGGATTCTTCCCATTCCTTAGCAGTACGCCAAGTGTAACATTACAATAAAGTGAGCATAATTTGAATTCGTTTTTTTATACCTACGTACTACGCAGATCTGACTGGCAAATAAAAAACAGGTATATCTCTTTAACTGGCCTATTTATTCAAAACTTTCAAGTTGCACATATAACAAATCTTAAACGATACATTTATTCTTACATTAGACTTCTAAAACTAACTTCATTTGCCCGAAACGAATTTCGACAGTCCCTCCAAGAGACTTATGTAAGCGCTGTGTTCATATGATGTGCTGTAATCGGACAATTTTTCTACGAATTCATTTGAGATTCCTTTTTCTTCCAGATAGTTAAGAACCAGGTCGTACAAGTACTGAAAATCGGAGGAATTAATTAAAAATCTAGTCACTGAGATATTCAAATATTTTCTTACCGAATCTATCACTTCTCCCGAGACGGAATAAATGTTTTCGTTCCATTCACCTTCGTAAATACTGAGTTCGTCGATGCCAAATACGTCGTCTGGAAAATAAAGATATCAACAGCACCACTTTTAAGACGATCTCTTGTACTTACTGTAACCTTCTTCCTGATCGTTTGGATTTATGAACGAACACAAGAGACTCATCGTTGTATTTCCCCTAACAAGATCAATCCTAAACGATGGTTTCGATTTCAATTCCCCGATCTCTGGTTTATCTAAATTCTCTTGTAATTCCGGTTCGGCGTCTGTGTCGACACTGTGATTTACATTGAAACTTATTTTAATTCTGCAAAAGAAAAATGTTTAATGCCGTATACTTCTGGTAATGAAAGAAAGCACGTACGTTTCATTATCAGTCTTTTTAATCAATGTTACTTCAGCTCCATTCAAACTCGCTTTAAATCCCTCTATTTCCGTTGGGATTGTTTTGACCTTTTGTGCTTTTCTTTCGGCCAAAATTTCTTCTGTTAAAAACTCAACCAATTCTTTCTCACCTAAAATAACAAAATTTGTTTTTGTATAATTAGTATGCACAAGATTCCAGTAATTACACAATACAAAAATTTATAAAAAAAAAGATTATCTTACCTTTGGTATGAATTCCTCTTCCACCACATCCGCAACCGCACAGATAATTGTGCTTCATCTCCCAAATTTTGCCTTCATTTTGGGAATTGCACATGTACCACAAATTCCGTGCAAATTGCCTGTGTTGAGTAGCATTATTAATGGACAACACGTTTTTCGCAGGATTTAACAAGGATCTGAGGCCACTTAATCTAACCGCGGTTTTGAATACGTTGTTCATTTTTATTAAAAATTTTCTGGAAAGGAATGTAGCCGGTAAAATAATCAAAAAAACGTGCCCAAGTTCTACTTCGCACGAAATTGTCATATGTCATTTGTTCAAGTGTACCAATCTCAAAAAATACGCCAGCAGTGTGGCAAACATAAATAAACAACAATGAAAACAAAAACCTCTACAAAAAATTCAAATGGGAGTTTATTATTCTTCACGTTAAATTTAGAGCTGTAGAGCTGATAGTTCGACATGCAAATAATATGCAACTAAAAACAAAGGAAATTATAAATTCGCAACAAATTGTACCCTAAAAGTGTATAGAATGTTGCTTGACTTACAGGATTAGGATTGCATCCAATTATTTATAGATATTTTAAAAATTACGATTCTAATACTATAAAAAGTATGTTTATGCTCTAGAGATATACCATGAATATACACCTTACAGAAAGATACACATTTCCAGTATTTTATAGATTTTATGAAGATTTATTTATAAAAATACTTTAAATACTTCAGATTTTTAGAAGCATCCCCACAACAAACATATTATTTTAAAAACCTTAAATGATACATTCCTATTAATGAGAACTGAACAATATTTGCTTTACCTGAATAATTATACGGCAGGTTGTAAGATTCATTAAGTAAACATGCTGATAAGGAAATAAATTAGAATGTTGTCTACAGCTTAACAGTCGTATTTTTAAGTGTTAAAAATCAAGTGCAAGATGAAGAGCTTCCATAGATTTTTCAGAATATCTTTTATACTGTTAGGTTAGTATAATTGATGCAAATAGAACATTATTAGCGGTTTTCTTTTTAAATAAACAAACGTATTTTTGTAGTGATTCTGCTAATGTTCTCGCAAGAGGTGGAAGCAAGGAGGAAGATCTTAAGAGGACGCAAAACGCTCACAAGAACATACATGAGTAAGTGACAGTTTGTATAACGTTTATAAAAATTAAAAAACTTAAAAAAATAATGCGCAGTCCTATATAATGTTTACATAAGGTTCAAAATTTATTGTTTCGAATCAAATGCGATTGTGTCTGACTTTGGAAACTGTTTACAAAGCTACTGTAAAAGTAAAATAGCAGACAGTTATTATTTGTGTGTTAGCGCATAATTTTCTCAAAATGGAACGCGAAAAACGTGGAATTACTTGAACAAAAGAACTATTAAAAACATGAGATATAAAGGACGAGAGGGTGCTTCTAATTGTTGACAGGTTTAGGAATAGGAAGTGCGTGGTCAGGGGAAAGCAGGATCGATGCCATCAGATCTAAGAGAAGGTGCCTCAAAAAGAGGCATAGTTTACAAAATAAATGATTAAAAAAGAATTGTACTGTTGGGTATCATATTTAACGTCACTGTCAAAAGACAATGTTACAATAGAAATAACGTCACAAAATTTGTTTTTTTAATTAGATATATTTTAGGAACATCCGCTATTCCCGGCTGGGTAGTTGCCTTGCTCATAGGCATCGCCCAGATGGTTTTTGGAGGGATGCTGTACGTTCTGTTGAAGGTCTGCATTTTGGATAAACCAATCCAAGCCAGATACCAACAAGTCGAACGAGCCGAAGCATAATTTTTTCGTTAAACGTGAAGGAAACTTAGTTTTTTACATTTTACTTTAAGATGTACCTACTTTATTTTAAAATATTTAGAATGTATAAACAGATTTTAAAAAGTTGGCGATATTAAACGATATTACTTGTCGAATATTTAGTATTTTTGTAATTGAAGTATTTTTATATAGCTTTAAATATAAAACGTTTGTAAACACGACCACCGCATTTATTAATTTGGTTACAGTTTTGACCCTCTACATGTACAAAATTAGAACTGGATTTTTCATGACTTCTAGGTAATAAAAATTAAAAGATAAAACAATATGTAGTTCTAAATACGGAATAGTCGGAAATAGGAGCAGGACACTGAGTAACGTGAATAACAAACATAGATGACACATATTACGCCTTGTATTAATCCATTATTCAGTTTATCAATAGATAAGATAAAGAAATTATTGAAAATCCATCATTTGTACGAAATCGCAGATCACATACCTAGTCGCAACAAGTGCTTCAACAAAAATGAAGTTATTTAAAAGGGGATTTTTCTACCTGGCGATTTTGGCAGGTAAGGCAGGCCCTAATAGGTTTTTCTTTCAAATATCAAGACGACTATTATTTTAGTGATAATCACGCTGCTTACGGGGGAAGTGGAAGGTAGAAGAAAAATATTGCGCGGTAGGAGAACAATCACAAGGACCTATTACCGTAAGTATATTGCAAAATTCTTAAAAATATATTTTAAGTAACTATAAAGTATGTCTATATGCTTTTAAACGTTTTATATAGAATTAACGCATTATTCGATACCTAATTAGAAAACAATGACGTCACACATATCACCATTTTCCTTTCTAAATTAGTCATAGCTACAAAATTAATTACAAAGTACCTAATTAACTTTTTTCTTGTTAAATTCGTCTTTGTATTTTACTTTATTTTAAAAACATATTACTCATAGTAAAAACCAGCAATAATAGTGCTTGTATGTAGAATAATACTTATTAAACATTTGAACAAAGAATAAATTATTTTCCATGCCAAAATGTTGAAAATCTCGTTTTTTTGTTCATATTTTTTGACAAAAACTTAGACGAAATAATTGCTTCTATTTGTTTTCATAGATATGTCAAATTTATATTCTTTCTACTTTCATATAACCCTTTTTTTATATAACACCGAAAAATGTTATTACAGGTCGAAATGCGTTACCAGCCTGGGCCATTGTCCTTATGGTGGCGATGGGTCAAATAATAATTGGTGGAATCATGTATGTCGTTATGAGAAAATTCATAATAGAACCTCCTTTGACCGGAAGCTATTCCGTAGCATCGACAACAGAAGAGCCTTAAAATGTGATTTTTTTTCAACAGAAAAACTAATTTGATTAAACTTCCATAAGACCTAAACTAATTTTGTAAATTATGACAGCTATATTTTAAGTACAAATGAAAAACTGTATTCTTAATTTTTCCACAATTTGTTACGCGATAATTTCCCAAAACAGACAAAAGAAAATACCCAAGTAGAAACGTTATATGTGTATGTATATTTTGTACTTGTTGAACTTTTTTTTTAAATAAATACCATAAACTATATCATATTATTTCTTCCATTTCAGGAAATGCCTTAATTTGAGAACAGTTTTCTATGAAGTCAAAAAACCCTTGTACTAACTAGTAGTGTTAAAAGTAATTCAAAAATGAATTATATAAACCATTTTCCTTTTGACAGAAGTGTTAAAATAGTTTTTCCACAAAAATGGAACAGTTTCTTCTTAATAAAAAAAAGTATATTTGTTCCAAGTCTGCTAACCCAAACGATTTTGAAAAGAAAACATAAATTTCATGAAACTATAAAAGACTTAAAAAGTAGGCGATAGTACAATGAAGGGCAACTTAAAGTCCCCACTAGTTGGATCGCTCTCATTCTCTCGCGCCCCACCACAAATAATTACGGAATGTTTCGGACTGGGAGTGTTGTTTGGAAATATACACCGTGGCACCAAAAACTGTTGTATTCAATAGGATGAATAATAATGAATCCGATAACAGTTACATTTGATATTTTAAAATATATTATTTTATTAATGATATGTTAACATTTCGTAGTTAGTTAAATAAGAATATTGAATTATTTTTTTTAAATAAAATATTATATAAAAACTATTTACTTTTTTAATTATTGTTCGCAACATTCAATACCTGCATATTTAAAGTTTTTTTTCCATTACTAGAAATATTCATACAGGGCGGGCCAATAGTGATAATATTATTCCTATTCCATACAGATAGAGAATAATTTTTAGGCGCCTTAAGGGGGACATTTTTAAAATAGTATGAAGTATACGGGGTGATTCCGAAGGCCGCATCAAACATGGTTTTTAAACGCGCGCAATGACCCGATTTTTTATATTTCATATTTTAATCATGATAATAATGAAATAATGATGGAACAGTAAACAATCTTCATTTTGATTCTGTGTTTTATATACAAAATCTTTCAGACAAAATAACTAATGTTTTCGGGAATGAATCAAACATATACCTAAATTGCAAATGAAAATATAAAATTTATTAATAATGTATACACTATAAACGTAAAAGGT
>NW_019416610.1:190704-210834 GCF_000390285.2 Anoplophora glabripennis | reverse complement strand
CAATATATTGGCAGACTAACAGTATGGTTAAAATTGAGGTACTTTGGCATTTATTTAAATTATTCTTCTGTTCTCATGAGCATTGAAATTTATTTCACTCACTAGCGGGAACCATTGCGAATACATTGATATATAATAATATTCAATTATGTTAGTTTCTTCGACGATTTGTGTCCTCATCTGAAGCTCTGTTACATGGTAAAAATATACATACTAAATCGCCCCCTTAAAAAGTAGGCGATAGTACCTACATACAACTTTTATCTTATCGTGATCGTAAATACCCGGTATTGTTTACCCGAGTCAGTTTACACAAGTAGAGAAATAGATTGAAAATATTTTATCAGTTGAACTCTATATTACCGACAGATCACGTTTCGCCATCTCTTTTTGGCATACAGAAATAAATCGGGCGGTGATTTGTTTAGAAATTTTTACAAAAATTATTTCTTTTAATAGTGCTTTCTACAAACTGCAGATTTGTTAGGTATCTACTGGTCAATACACAGCCGATAAATACAATAAAAAAAAATTTGAAATTTTTCTTTTTAAAAAAAATCAATGTTTTTTCAATCCAATAAGAGAAACATGCATCTGAAAGCGGCTTAATCGCCACAACTTTATCAATGTCTTTGCAGGTAAAATTATTTCCTGTAATATTGGCACACTTTCTATCTTTGTCCCGCCATCTATCGTTGACATGTACAGGGTGTTTGTAAATAAGTGCGAAATACTTTAGGGGATGGTTGCCGGAGTTATTTTGTGAAAAAAAGTTCATATAAAAATATTCTTCAAGTTTAAAACTCTGAAATAATAAATTTAAATTTTTTATTATTTCAGAGTTTTAAATTTGAAGAATAATTTTATATGAACTTTTTTTCACAAAATAACTCCGGCAACCATCCCCTAAAGTATTTCGCACTTATTTACAAACACCCTGTATATGTCAACGATAGATGGCGGGACAAAGATAGAAAGTGTGCCAATATACTCGGAAACGAATCATATTTCGACCTACTTTTATATGAACATTTTTTTCACAAAATAATTTCGGCAACCACCCCCTCTAAAATATTTCACACTTATTTACAAACACCCTGTATATTAAAATATATTAGAACTCATTTTCACTCATATTAGTTGGCAATTTAAACATTTTCCCCTAATTAGAAGAAAATGGAAAAACAATTGATTAGATAAATTTATATGATAACTAGATTTTCCAGACTACAATATTTTCAGTTCAATTTTTTTTTGGAATTCAATTGACTTGGGTAAATTTTTGCATTTTTTTACCTCACATTTCATCAAAGTTAACAATATTTTGTTTGTATTTTCCACAATTAAGTATCATACTTACCGTTATACTTAAATCACCCTGTACATAACCACACGACGTCGGAATCATGGTCACGTTCAAAACAACTTCCAAATAAAACTCGAAGGAAATAAAAATTCTTACAATAAATTTATTTTAAACATTTTACATCTAATATCGTCATCCCTAAAAGGTTTCCCGCTCGCACAAATGAAAGGTGGTACTAAATTAAAATTTATTTCAATTTCCTTAAGATTACAGTGAGATTATACGGTTTGAAACGATCGGTGGAGGATTAGAGTCTAAAATAAAGTACTTTAACTAATTTCATAACGCAACTTTTTTGTTTATAATACATTAATCCTTAAAAAAATTTAAGCCTTAATAGTTTTATAAAATGAAACAAATAAAAAAAATTAATACATCGAATTAATCACTGTCCATGTTGATCTCCTTTAACTTGTCCCAGTGGAGCTCTACGGTAAGGTTCTGGTTGTTGTGGTGGATCACGTCCACCGTGACGGGAGCGTACAGGTCCTTGTCCATCGGGGACCATCCCGTGTACTAAAAAAGTGTTTTTTCAAAAACAAGATCTGTTTCAAGCTCACCCGCTTGCAATAATTGGGTACGGTTTTATTGAATTTATTTTTTAAGTAAATTAACAGATTTGCTTTTTAAATAGCGTAGTTTTAAACGTTACGTTAGACATTTTTCAGTCGTTTAGGGTTTTCCTTATTACAAAGTTAAAATTCGAGTTAAAGCTACTGTACGATTTAATATTAATTCTCCCTTAAGACTGGATACAAAATTAAAATATTGACGTCATATTTTAAATAAATTTTTTTACACATGACTTGGCAATTTATTGAAACTGACGGTTTATACAAATATGACGAAAAATCATAAATATTTAAAGAAAGAAAAAGGCAAAATAGAATAAAACTTAAGTTTCAGTATGAAAATAAAGGGTTGAGACATTGTAAATAATTTCTTGACATATGACTTGTCAAACTCACAATTCGTTGGCGTACGATCTTATTTACAAGAATATTTAGATCTCTGTTCGCTGATGGGTCACTTATGGCAGTTCAGTTACGTTTCGGATACAATTCAGCCCATCATCAGGAAAGAATTTGAAACTTATAATTCAGATAATGTATTTTTGTTTAAATTACAACAGTTCTTTTAAGTTTTTGTTAAATTTAATAAGTTCCGAGAAGTTATAAAGCACTGGAATTTGCGAAAATTGGCGAATAAAATACCTATTTTATGAACTACTAGGATTTCGCTGGAATTATTTCACGTAAGACAATAGTGCCATCTATCCATTCAACACTTAAACACGATTTAATCTAAAATTGAAACGATATTTTGATTTCCCGACTAACTTTGCAAGACGGAAGGTTTAACGTTCTTTTATTTTCTCTCCGAACAAAACAGACGTTTGAACTTTAATAAATATTTCTCCATAACCCATTTTTTTTGCGAGTTACGGTCAAACAGTAAATTTTAATCGCTTCGATACAACCCAAAAAAAATTTCCCTATTTACGCGACATTTCGATATATATTTCCCGATTTTTTCACAGTACCCCTGACATTTCCCTGTTTTCTACACCCAAAGCAATGTTACCTTTATTGTATACAGCAAATAAAAAACAAAATATTTTTAAAAATTACTTACGATTGAAGTATTCTTATGTCTAACTTTGCCATCTTCATCGAACGCTTCATACTTTTGAAGAAGTGCTTTTCCGTCTATTCTCCAAATACACGGATGTTTCGCTGGATCTCCCACTTGCGCGTCCTTCTTGAGGATCACGAATGAGCCCGTCTAAAATACAAGATCACATTACGACGAGAAAACGCAAACGTTTACGTGTATTCCGACTTACCGCATAATCCTCTGAAAAGATGGTTTTGGGTATAAACTTCCTATGGATGCCCCGAGACACGGGTGCCACCACGGTCGCCGCTGTCGCAGAAACGGGCTTAGCAGAATCTGAAGATGGTGAAGTTGTATTAGAATTTGTATTGGAGGTGGTGTTGTTTGGATTGGAGTTGGACGTGGAATTAGCACTGGTATTTGTTACTTTCTGTTTCTTGTTCATGCCATTCTTGGGTTTTCTTCTTCTTGGTTCGTCGTCCGACGAATCCGAAGTACTTTCGTCTTCTACTATTGATATTCTTGGTTTTTTGCTCAGTCTCTGAGACGACCGTCTGTTATTAGTTTTCTTCTGTAGACAAACATTAGTGTGAGCAAAGGAACAAGCAAATGATTTTGTTACCTTACCTCTGAACTACTATTCCATTCATCACCCGAGCTTTCATAGACTTCAGGATCGTCTTCGTTTTCAGAAAAGTTACTGACTTTGCTCATTGTGAAATATATCTAAAAAAAACATGAATATGGAAAACTTAGAAAAATGCAATTACTGAAAGTACGCCATCTACAACACTTGTATATCTAGTAAATAACAAAATACTGTTAACTTTTGAAATGCATGTAGTATAATTGTTAATACAATGTTATTACCTGTCGTTAGTAATAAAATAAATGAAATTGAAGGAGGTACAATAATAATTACTATATATGTAGAACAAATAATACAAACAACCGCCTGTCTGCGTTGAAGAACCAAGGCACAAGCTGCAGTGCTACCAACACGATGCTAAAATGCCCCAGGAAAAGGATATTATCGGCCGCCAAATTTCTAAGCGGGAATTTTAAAAACAGCTTGATTTAAGTGTAATAAGGAATACACGTTTTTAACTGCTAATTAATTACTTTGGAATAAGAAAAATAATTATTTTCTTTTTTACTACAGTTTTTATCTTTTTTTTATCTGAAAAATTTTGTCCTGTCAGATGCGAGTTTGTCGCTGTCAAGATCTTCTACAAAAGTGTTTCTAGTTTCTACCGTACGGTGTTGCCATCCTTGAAGGATTTCCTTCAATATGAAGGATTTTGATTAAAAATTTTAACATTTTTAGGATTTGCACTTATTTTGAAAAAAATCATATTAAATAAAAGGAAAATATACATACATCTAAGATCAACTGCCATTTTATGGCAAGATCTCTACTGCTATTTGCACATATTTTGAATTTGAATTGACATGTGTAAAACCGCCATTTTGGTGCAAATCAAAACATTTAAAAAGGGTAAAGTCCCTAGATTGACCAAGTACCCCAGTCAATGTTCTTATTTGCTTGAAAATAATGGTTTGATATAATAAAATGTTAATTTATTTATAAAAAAATACTTATTTATATTAAAAAAAAAACTATTAAAACTTAATTGTTTTGGTAGGTATTACAGATATAAATATTGCGAATATGAATTGTTCTAAATATTATGTAAAAATTAATCATTTGCGCAAATATTTATTGAACTTACATTTCGAGGTTGGTAATAAGGATTTTGCTCCAAAATGGATGGTAGTTGATTGCGGTATTTTATCAATATTTAGGCGATTTAAATAGGGCAACTGATATGAGCCATCTAGTAGACATAGTCGGAACTAACCACGAGAGTTTAAAGGAATGTGAAGGGTTTTAAATGTACTCGATTGAAAGCAATTGAAAGATTTCGACTTTACGAGACTGGCAACAGTGGCAACACCGCGCCAGTCTGAAAATACATCAGCAGGCAAGAACGAGTTCAAAGGTTAGTTTTTATCTATGTATATAAACGGTGGGGATTTAAAATTATTTTTGTTGCAGGCTGTTTGCTTAGTGGTGCATCATAATTTTTTGAAACAGCGAGTGTTACAAAGTCCAAAGTTTCTTATTTTTGCGCTAACAATTATCCAGATGTCCCTTCTGCAACAGGTAAATTTCTTATTTATTAATCGCGAGTTTACTAAAAGAATACGTATTTTTCAGATTCAAAGAACCCTATTGAGGGTAGGAAATATTAGGTCGGCTAGTGCAGCACAAAAATGCATGGCAAGTTCGTCACCAAATGGATACAATTTTGGTAAGAATTCATGTCTATACCACTTTTTTTTTTGTATATACAGTGTAAGTATATATTATTTAAAAAAGGACAAGTCAGGATTTCTTCCTGATACAGACATATGTTAATATCTAATTCAAATATTGTATTTATTTTTTTGAAGCATTAATTATGAATAATGATTAATTGTAATAACTATTTACTTGTGATAATTATATCCTTATTAATTTTAAATACCTACTTAATTAGCTGTTATTGTTAATTACATGTACCTTACAAATATAATTAATGTCGGTTTTTTTGCTTTAATAGCACGTATTTAATTGTAATGATAATAAATAACGAACGTCCACATTAATAACAAACGTTTCGATTTTCTTTTGATTTAATCGCAGAGTTGAATGACACTCAGAAGGAATTCCAAGAACTAGCTAGAAAGTTTGCAAGAGAGGAAATAATCCCCGTCGCTGCTGAGTACGATCGCACTGGAAAATACCCGTGGGAGGTTATCAAGAAAGCTCATTCTTTGGGTTTAATGAATGGACACATTCCGGAAGAATACGGTAAGTGCAAAAGCCAGTCTCGTAAAAAATTAACGTGTTATACCCCAAATTCAATCAAAGCTTTTATGTGATATAGGCGGAATGGGTTTCGGAGTATTCGATTCGTGTCTCTTAGCAGAAGAACTGGCCTATGGTTGTACCGGAATGATGACGGCCATGGAAGCCAGCGGATTAGGGGTAAATATTTGCCATTTCTAAGACACGTTGGGACAATTCACGTTTATTTTTTGAATTTCCAGCAAACTCCAGTGTTGGTGGCGGGCAACGACTCGCAGAAGAGAAAGTACCTGGGGAGGCTGATCGAGGAGCCTCTAATGGCGGCGTATGCCGTGACAGAACCAGGAGCAGGGTCTGACGTCAACGGAGTGAAAACCAGAGCCGAGAAGAAGGGCGACGAGTGGATCCTGAACGGGCAGAAGATGTGGATCACCAACGGTGGCGTTGCTAATTGGTACGTGCAAATTATACATTTTCGATATTGAAGAATAACCGTTTTATTTTTGCTTGTAGGTACTTCGTTTTAGCTCGTACCAATCCGGATCCCAAAGCGCCCGCTAGCAAAGCCTTCACGGGTTTCATCGTCGAGAGGGATTGGGAGGGGGTGACTCCGGGCAGGAAGGAAATAAACATGGGACAAAGAGCCTCAGACACCAGGGGAATTACGTTTGAGGATGTACGTATTCCCAAGGAGAACGTCCTGCTCGGTGAAGGGGCCGGATTTAAGATCGCAATGTCGACGTTCGACTCGACCAGGCCTCCGGTAAGCATTCGAACGGTTCGGCGGGTTAAAAATGTTCATAATGTCTGGAAACTACGAGATAAAATATTTAACGGACGCCTTTTTTGCGATTTTTATAAAAACGACGATTAGTATTTTTATATTTTTTTCTGTGCTTGATCTAGGTCGCTTCCGGAGCCACCGGCCTGGCGCAACGCTGCCTGGACGAGGCCACCAAATACGCCAACGAAAGGAAGACGTTCGGAGTCCCCATCGCCCACCACCAAGCGGTGGCCTTCATGCTCGCGGACATGGCCATCGGAGTGGAGACCGCCCGCCTGGCTTGGATGAAATCCGCTTGGCAAGCGGACAGGGGGATAAGGAACACCCTGGCGGCTTCCGTGGCCAAATGCTACGCGTCCGATATAGCCAACAAGTGCGCCACCGACGCGGTGCAGATATTCGGGGGGAACGGATTCAACACCGAGTATCCCGTGGAAAAACTGATGAGGGACGCCAAGATCTATCAGATCTACGAGGGCACGTCTCAGATTCAGAGGCTGATCATTTCCAGGGCGATTATCGATAACGCCAAGTTGCAGGCCTGAGCGTAGACGGAACGTCGGCAGTTATGGTCTGGTTTTAAGTGTACGGTGGAGAAAATCGGCAAAGATTGATATGAGCAGTACAAATCTAACCTATATTTTATTTTGAGGGGCGGTGTTCATTTGTCGGTGCTAGTTTTTCCTCTTCTTTATTTTTTTTTATTGTATTATGATTGTTATTTAGATGTAAAGATATTTTATTTTTTTTTTACAAATTATACAATTTTACATTCTACATTTTGTTTTGAACACAAATAATTACCGTAGATGGAAGATATTTTAATAAAAAACAACTTTCTCTAATTTAATTTTTTTTTAATTTCCTGAGAAAAATAATCCTAATCAGCTACAACCCTTATTGATATAGCATCAACATTACCATGTCATTGCTATAAATTTTACCCTTTTTGTCTATGGAATGCCTAGAGTAACTCGAATCAATACTGAAAGTCCAGCCTATACAACGATACTAAAATTACTCCGATCGAACCATCCCTGCGCCCAGCGGTCGCGAAAAATCATTACGCTGAAAAACTATACCACCCTATGTGCTTTTTCTTTCTTACTTATTCACGAAATGCAGAAAAAAACATCCAAATTAATTTCCATTTTTCAAAAATTACTTCAAACTATCAAAAATATTATTTGGACACATTTTTCCAGCCAATGACAGCCACAGTAATATAATAAAAGCACTATATAAAAAACGTCCTGCAACCAGCAATACACATCTTACTCAGGGTTGCATAAACGATAATTACTTTTCTTGAAATTTGTTACAATCAATATTTCTTGAAGTAAAATTTCCACGTTTTATACTTTCGCAAGTCCTAATGTACAAAAATAATATAATTTTAGTTAAAAAAGATAACTCCAAATATTTAAACGGAGTTTACAAAAGTTTGTTCATCTTCAAACAATTTAGTTTTTAGATTTAAATTTATTATGCGTTAAAACCTTAAAACAAATAATACGTACCTAGTTCAAGTTTAGTATATTTATGTGGTTAGTTAGAACTAGATCTGCTTTATATTCATTGAACTCAAATAAAGATTAGACAGTTACGGAATTGACGGCTCTTAAGCCATTAATCCTCGACTATCCAAACAATTTTTAATAAAAGTTGGTAATAAAATAATAAAAATCCGTCGTTACTTGTAAATCAAACGCTTTTTTTAATTATTGGGACCGTCCTGCTATAAAACACAGCGCAGCTACCTGAACTGTCATGTTCCAAATTTCACTTTGACACACCCGCCCAGGCAACGAAATAAAATCCACGGCTATTGCGAAGATCCTTTTCTGCCCAACTGTTGCGGCCATAATTGTGATAGACCCAATTATGAATGTAATCGATAACAAAATCGGTGTCACTTTTACTTTCAGTTTCGGTGTTGGGCAACCTACCGCCGAAATTTAAAAGTTTACGGCGCACGCGTGTTGCGTCCGCACGAATCAGTTCAGAGCATGCAGAGTTTTAAAAAATGGAACATTATTTTAAATCGTAAATGAATAATACATAAATATCTAGTATTATAATACAGCCTGAATTCGAATCCGAGTTATGTAACACAGATAGACGCTACGGAATGAATAAACAACTTTGACCTACTTAAATCGAGAAAGTCGGCTGAGCGCTGAAATGAAACAAACGAGAAGGGGCGGTCTTGATTTCGGCCCGAAAATCATTTTGGGCGATTTTCGAGGCGTTTTACACGCCGTCGAAGGGCCGGATAAAAAAGACCCAGCGAGAAATGACAGGAGCGAGCTCATGAAAGCAGTTGTGCGCTTGACTCGGCAGTCATGTCTGTCTGAATGCAAAGTGTAAGCGAAGTGGCCTACAGACCTACATTTATACAACGTTCGATTTTTACACCGCTTTAAGAAATAGATATTTGTGAAACCTTGGCGCGAATTTGAAGGTCATAATTTCTTAAGGCTTCGAGGCGTGGTAAATTCGGTTATCGTTGCGGGACAAGTGCGTAATCGGATAAACAATGCACGAAGAAGCGACAAGTATGAGCGTTCCTGGCTCTGTTGCCGCATCTACTGTCCAGAACGAAAACGGCACATCTACGGTTTCAGTGGTAAATGCCGAAGTGGACCTGGAGGCGACCACGGACAATGACAACGTCGAATTGCAAGTGCCTTTCTCAACAAATTCAGGAGGTAATTGTCCATGCCATTGCCCACAGCATGTCATTTCAGATTTGCAGGTTAACCGACTATCAAAAGTGTTGTTGTTGTAAGTTCGCCCGTTCCCCAAACCTGTTTTCGATGTAAGATTAAGCGCTGCCGCGACGATTCACTTTTGTTTCGTGAATTTTAGTCGCAGCCGTCTGTGCGAAAGTGATATCGAAAGCGAAACAGTGAAATCATTCGTCTCCGTGCTGTTGGCTGTCTGGATGACGTCCGGCCCAGCCAGATGCATGTTAGTGGGACTCGGCAACTATGCGCTCTTGTCCTAGGTTACGCCCGGGATTGGGAACCCTATCTCGACACGTTACGTTCCTTTAAATGCTCCCCCGCGCTCAGCTTGTCGCATTGCCGCAGGCAGCTGCCCGCCTCCCTTGACCTAGTCCACGTCTATTTCTAGTTTATCTAGGCTACCCCTAGAAAGCGTGTCCCATATTGGGTCAGGTTCAAGTACAGGTGTAAGTAAGCCTTTAATATATCGACCGAGGTGCGCCTGCGCCCGGCGAGCCTCAGACCGGTCAGATGTAATCGTTCTTTGCCATTTTCCTCCTCTTTTATTATTATTTACCGCATAATCCCGTGTGTAATTGCATTCATTTCCGATCCGATATTAGAAAGTCCAGACGAGCGACTGTCGAAAGTGAATTTGTTGAGTAACTTGCGCGTTATCCAAGTCGATCTGACAGTTGCGTGTCTGGAGATTTTTTCTTTTTGACAACCGGACACGGGAGGATTTTATTATTTATAGAAAAAGCTGAAGTAACGCGAATGTAAATCTGTTGATGTACGAGCTGTATTCGAATTGTTTTGAAAAGCACGTTTCGCTGTTATCAAAGCGTTATGCTGTTATCAGCGTGATTGTATATTTTACTTACTCTGGAAAATAGGTCATGCGAAATGAGCGGTTAAGTTGTACGAATGTATAATTAAAATAACGGCGCATTCTCGTAATTCGGGGTTTTCAACAATATCCAAATTTAAATTTTATAACCCGTCATTAGACCCCAAACCACCTTCGCATGCGTTTAGGGAAATTTATTTAACAGTTAATTACATAATTCGTTTTTAATACCAAGGTTTATACTATTTATTTAAAAATATGTATGTAAATGTATACAGGGTGTTTGTAAATAAGTGCGACGTATTTTAGGAGGTGCTTCGCTTCCGAGATACAGAGTATCTGAATTTAAATTTTTTATTTATTTTTATAAATTATTTCAGTTTTGAAGATACTGACTCGAAATTTGAAGAACGCTTTGGAGGGATAAAAGTGCATTTTTTGGGGTGATCCGAATATTTCTATTTGTACCAGTGGCGTCCGTGCGAGAATGCCACCACAACCTTTTTTAATAAAAAAAATGGTACGCCACTGACTTTTTCCCGTTTTGATATATTTTTAGAAATCCGCCGTCAATTCTGAATGAAATTGGTCTCTAGAATGTTTTTGTAGGATGTACGTTTTTACGTATGTTTTTGAGGCAAAAAATAAAACATTTTATTGTAAGTTTTGTGTTATTCTCGGTCTTATTGATTATTTCGGACACTCTGTACGAGTTTGACCTGAATATTTCTATTTACGATGTTTATGCTGTATTTATGTGACTAATAACTTCAAGGTGATAATTATTTACCAGATTATTTATATTTTATCGATACCGTGATTATTTTCAACTATCTACGTAGGTATGTACCTAGTGCTCGTCCTGAATGATGATGAGTCTAAAGCTAGAGCGTAAACATTTTTTAAGGGCGTATCTATCAACATCTCCATATATGTATTAGTAGGGGCTCCATTAATACTATTTATTTGTAATTTATGTAAATATGCAAACATTTTCCTTCACGGAACTGTACAGGGCGTTTTGAAAGAAGAAACCATAATTTCAAAGGCCGGTAGAAAGCCGCAAAATTATTTCTCTCTTGTATTTTGAGAGTGGAAACACTTTTAACATTTTGGATTATATTATAAACGGTGTGGTTAAATGATACAGGCTATTATGCTGTCGACATGCAGACAGACATATGGTAAATGCACCTCTAGATACAGCCTTTGTTGACAATTGCTTGAATGAACTCAAACGTGTTATTATTTAGTGGAGAACAAAACTGCAATCCAGCAGCTTCCTTACGCAATCCCGTGTTTTCATTTCGCGTATTCATTCATTCGCGCATTGCTGACAGCGCGTCTGTCTTTCTTTGCGAGTTGTATACAAACTAAGGTAAAAAATAAACATACCTACGCGCGTTGGGTAATATTAAATAATTAAATAACTGCCAAAGGAAAGGTGGATATAATTTTTATACACAGGTAAAAATACTGTGAAAATTATGTTTTTTCGTCATTGCAAGCCATATTTTCACTTTTTATTGTAGTACTAGTTTTAATTTTTGAGGTACACGGGATTTTATTATTAAAATATAAATTTTTGTACCACATGGTAAAATTTAAAAGCCAATTATTCCCTTTTACTTTATTATTTCTTGTATAATAATAATAATATAATTCTAGCAGATGGTGAACTTTGGAAGGCGACAGAACACCGCATAAGAAAAATATGTTTATATTATTTTGTCTTAAAATCACTCAAATAATCGTCTGTTGAATTTATTGTACATACTTAATTAACACCCTGTATATTTAAATTGTGTAGAAATATGAAAAAAAAATCAAGGATTAATATAGATATTAATTCATGTTATTTTAATGTTATTTTAAAAAAATTTAAAATTATTTTAATAAAATTAAACCATTTCGCCGTAAAGCACGTTGCTTATTCGACTAGATAAAAAAACTTGACTCTTTGTAGGTACACATTTTTTTGTACTTTTTTTAGTTCACGTATTTTCTCCTGCGTTTTTCATGTCAATCGGGACTTTATGTCGCTCGGTGTTTACCAAACAGAAAAACTTCCTTGTTATGATTGGCCGCGGCCTCTTTGTTTGTTCGTTTCACGCGCGGGCTATTTTTAAACTCAAGGCGAAACCGCCAGCGCTACTGCTCGGCCCAGCCGCGTACTACGCCAATACAATCATGTCGTTCAACTCTGATAGTATTCGTTACCTTGCTTAGGCTAGTAAACTTTGCAAATTTCAATAAGAAAATAACAGCCAGTGAACCGGCCGCTATTTTTAGCCGTCCCGAAATTTTCTAGCGGCGCGGCCGTAGGAAAATCGCGTTTTTTCCCGATTGAGGTTTATCGCCGATCGGGGAGAATATACACGGCGGCGTCCTTGACACACTGACCACTTAATATTTAAAATCAATCTGTTTTTACTTGCCGTTCGTCGGCCAGAGCCGTGCCCTCGCGGTTTCGGGAGGTTCGCGTAACTTTCAATTTTTGTACCTGAAGAAGCTCTCACACTGTATAATGCTTTATTTTATTTTTTTATCTTTGCCTTATCGCTCTTGATTTGTATTAGCATTGACAAGTATGATAGTCTCGTGTATTTTTATCACTATCTTTATATGCTGGTACTTGGGTGGACGTTCAAACACACTCTATGCTGTCTCTGCAGGGGTTCTGCAGCGACGCCCGCATCTCATTCGGAAAATTGGTACCCTGGAAAAAAGACCCTCTTTTCATTATGACCTTTTCCAACAAATTGTTGATCTGTAAATTATGTCGGTTATTGTTGACCCTACGGCCTTGTTTTAGTCCGAATTTCGAAAAAAAAGCCAAAATTCGAAAGTAGCGTCAACAAAAAAAAATTAAAGGGACAGAAAAATTTTCAAATTTTTTAAGTGATATTTGAAAGGCTATAACTTCTAATAATGGTCGTAACTAGAATAAAAAAGAAGTTTGAACTCGAGTTTGAAGGTTCTAGTTTTGAAATCGAGATGAAAATTTTTCAAAAAAATAAAATATTTCAAAATGTTTTAAAATTTTTTGCGTCCTCGTTTTTACATCGAGTAAATTAGTTTTTTCATAATTATGATTGTTTTTCTACAGTTGATAAGTACTTAACGCGAAATTGTGGTAAAAATAACGCAAAAAAAATTGTTTCGCTTTGGAAAATTTTGGAAACGTCCGTGAAAATTCATTTTCCCGCACTGCGCTTTCCGATTTGCGTCGTAGAGTCCGTCTGCGATTACCTGTGTACGGTTTTGGTAGTTTTGTGCCACGTGGCTTTGAAAGATCATCGAATTATTTTCGAAAGATGGGTGAAATTCGAACAGAAGTTGTCGGCCGCCACGTTATTATTCCTGCTGTCCCCGGATTCGAAATAGCCCGGTAGTATCTGGTTATTAAAATAATCTCGGCCCACGGAATATCATCCCAAGGTCCCGAATCGGCCGACGTGCCAAGTTCCGCAGGGGCCGAAAATAAACTTGCAGATCTGCGCATCTTGCACATATTTTGCCCGCTAAATAGGCGCGTTCTTGTGTACGGCGTGAGCCGAAATGTTCTTTGTGCCCATCCTATTTTTAGGCGGGACTCCCTAGGACAGGAGGTTAGCGGAAAAAGGTTTACTAAAGACGATTAAGTAAATTTCCTTATCTCTTTTGCACAGTACGCTCGTATACAAAAAAAAAAAAAAATGAGAAACGACCTTATTTCGTTTGTCATCTCATCAAGGAAATACGCGAAAGGAGCAAGCGAATTAAGTGATCTCTGCGTTCTGGGGTTATTTAAAGCTAGTCAGGTCAGTTAAATTGAAAGCCTCAGTTGCAGGTCATTTTTTGACGGATATTTTTTTGAGATATTATACGAACATACTTTTTACACATAATTACAATTCCAATTTTCACAAAATGGAGGACCATAGTTAGTTGCACATTCCAATTTTGGGGTAACCACCTTTCCTAAACAATTTTGCGACGCTCATACTCGCTATGGCTTGTCAGCTACATTAGGTGTCTTGGAAATATTAATTATTTCCTTTGTAAATTATTTTTAGTGACGCGAAATCTAGATTTGCACTCAACAGTGCGTTGCATTTCCCTTAGAAACGTGTTTTGGATTATATTTCTCCCACACGTCGGGGAAAGTTGCTGAAATTCGTATTTTTTCGAAAAAAAAAAATGCTGAAACGTAATCAATATTAATGCCCTACTAATCGGTTATTCATTCAATTTTTTTACACGTAGCTGATATGACATTTTAAATGTTTTTGTTGCTTTTTGGTGGTAACATGTTTTAAATTTATCTAATGATGGCATTTCTCACGCAATGTATCTATGACTATGGCAAAATAATTATTTGAATCATATTTATTAATACACCGACAGAAAAGAATATGGCGGTTCTACATCATATAATTGTATTTCTATTCCTGGTATTCTTCAGGGTTCAAATGTCGACCCAATTTGATTCTTAGCTTTTACTAATGGTTTTAATTCAGTCAAAAACCGAGTCAAACACTTTGACATCTTATTTATCCAATTAAATAAGCCTTTAAATCGAAATTTTGGTCAACTTGCCTGAATTTTTGATATGAGTTAGTTTGAGGTATATTATAACAATAAGTGACAGTAATTTTTTGTTCAACCCCCGGCCAAGGGTGAAAAAAGATAAAATAAAGGAGTTTTTCAAGATAACTCGAAAAGGGCAAGGGATAGAAAAAAAGTTTCTTATAAAAGTTGTAAAGCATACAATTCTACATAAAAATGACATCTTGACTTTTTCTTGTATTATTAAAATTAACAGAGTTAGGGAGGCTAGAAGTTAAGGGAAGATTTCAGAAATTTAAAAAATCAAACGAGCAGAAAAACGAATGAATTTTGTATTTTTTTTTCAATCTAAAAAATGTAAAAGACACGTATTTTTTTATCGGCGGAAAAATATATTTACGGGGTGAAATACACCCTCAAAGTTCGCCCTCCAAAACAGTTTTTTCAAAATTTCTGGGGTTCTAATCAATATTTTGAAATGAAACAAAATGGAAATTACTTATGATAAAAAACAAATATTTCGCAAGTGATTTGGGGGTTGCTACCCTTATTTTTTATTTCAGAAAAACTATATTTTTTATTTATAAAAAAATCATATTTACTCAAAAAGACTTAAAAATATGATTGATGTAAACAAATTGACAAAATTAAATTGACCTGTTTCGGGGTTTTCGTTAAAATCTCTGTTTAGGGGGGTTAATAACAAATTTGAAATTATTATAACTTTCTTATTAAAAATTAAAAAATATATCTATTTCTCTGAAAAGAAAGGTTACATTTTTTAGAATTAATTTTTCTGCATCTGATTTTTTTAAATTTCTGAAATCTTCCCTTAACTTCTAGCCTCCCTAACTCTGTTAATTTTAACGATATAAGAAAAAGTCAATGGACCATTTTTATGTAGAATTGTATGCTTTATAATTTTTAAGCTTTTTTTTCTAGCCCTTACCCGTTTTGAGTTAACTTTAAAAACCCCTTTGTTTTATCTTTTTTCACCCTTGGCCGGGGGTTGAACAAAAAATTACTGTCACTTATCGTTATAATATACCATATACCTCAAACTAACTCATATCAAAAATTCAGGCAAGTTGACCAAAATTTCGATTTAAAGGCTTATTTAATTGGACTATTAATACAAATTTTAGATTTGTTTCATCTGTACCCATCTGATTTACGCTTGAAATATGCAACAAGATGTATGCACGTACCAATATAGACGTTCTAACTTTTCCCGTAATTGTGTGGAAACTGCTATTATTATATTTCGTCTCTTTTTACTTCGATTATCGTGGACTAAACTCTCCTTTGCTAGATTCTTCCGGGAAACTTCGTGTTACGTGTTTCGAGTTACCTTAAAAACAAGCGAACAAATTACAAGACCCGTACATCATCCTCTACTCCTTGTACCTTATCTCCACCCCTCATTTGGCCGTTACAAATAGGCTAATCCGCTCGCGCCGCGAGTCCACCCCGGAAAAGATGAGCGATTGCGTGGATGGGGGGTCAGGTCGACGGTGACGTCACGCAATTGGGTCAGTGGGTCAGTTGCGCCCCCTATCGACCGGCCCGGGACGTTGCGGAATAGGATGTACCCCCCAGGAGCGCTCGTTGGACGGACCACCTCGGCCCCGAGGTGTTCCGACACCCTGCTTTTCCGTAAAGGTCGCCCTACGTACTTTGTTTAACAATTGTCGAGCTTCCGCAGGGGTTGGACGATGTGGAATTGGCGAGCACCACGACTACAACTAATTTGAAACCAAAATCGTGAATTTTAGGTTCATATTTCCTACTTCCTTTGCGAGTAGGTGAAAAATACGCCATTTTTAACCTCAAATTTATGAATCTATTTAAGTTGCCAAAATTACGTGAAATATCATTGGAAATAATTGTAAACACAAACATTTTGAAACTTATAAATCAGTTTTGTCGTACAACTAAAATACTTAGGTGTAGATTTAAGGTTGCAGGTGATTCTTTAGTAGAGAATAACAAAATGTCTGTGTCTGTGCCAGGTGCGTAGTTACCTGCGAATTTGAATAAAATGCAATTATGGAGATAAATCATCTGCTTTTCTAAGGTGCAAGCAACTGTTTTTTTAGATATACACATACTAGACCAGGACGGATCTGTCTTTAGGTGGATGTGAGAGGGGACAAGCAAATTTTTTCTGGATTACCTTCAGTACAACTCACATAATAAAAGTGTAGATCCTTATATCTGAGCGAGGTCCGGAACATTTTCAAAGTTGCAAACATTTGCAAAAAATTTATAAAAATACCTATTTATGAGTTTTTTACTTATACTTATATTGGAACCTATGCGTTTTGGAAGAATATTGAAGAGGAAAAAAAGTTTTAGAATTGAGTTTGCACAATATACTGCAAGTTAAAAATGTTGAAATTTATTACTGATGTTGCAAAATAACATTAATTGATGAAAAAATAATAATAATTTGGATAATTTTTTTAAAATGTTTTAATTACTCCCAGGGCATTCTAATTTTGCTGAAAAAAACTTCAGAGTATAATAAAACAACGCACCAAATTTCATTAAAATGGGTTCTATTGTTTTCGCCAAATAATTTTTTGAAAAAAATTTTGAAAATAAATTTTCGAAATTTCAAAATGTTGTACAACGTCAAATAAAACATCTAGATAGATTTTTCACATAGAAAAGACCGCTCAACCTTTCAAATGGTTTTTGAAAAATTGAAATCGGTTGGATTAGGACGGCCACAGTAAATTTTTAAAGTTTACACTCCTTTTTTTAACAATGAGATTACATTTATCAATTTGCAATTTAGTTTTTTCAAAAATTATAATTATAAAGGACTATTTTTTTCTTAATTTTATCTGTATTTACCAAAAAAATTAATTAAAAAAAAATTCATTTGTTAAAACAAAAATTATTTAAATAATTGTAATAATAATTATAACTAAATACATTCATATTCATAGTATTGAAATATATACGTAAACAAACTTTTTCATTGAAAAAATGCAATAGCGTAGGGTAAAATATACAGTATATTTAATGCATAAATAATAAACTTTGTTTATAACAAAATATGTGCAAATTAGACAGTTGGCATTACGATATTCGAATTCCTTGGCTCGCGAGACATCGGATTAAAAAAAAGATCGAAATTGGTCCATTAGAAGCCGAGATAATGCAATTTTTTTCGTACCTTCGCATTTTGAACCTCCGAATTCAGTCTCGGAGCGAAAGCCCCCTCCCCCACTTTTCGTGTTTTGAGTCACTTTTCGCGCGTGCGAGCGACAGCTTTTCCGCTGATTTATCTATGTTGCCGATAACTTATGGATATGAAAATTTTTTCCAGCTTAGAACTCGGAAAAACGAAGCCACTGGATCAAAGATTATTGCTAAATTGTTTATAAATTGACGGTAAATGCCGATAAACATTGACCGCTTATATCTCGAGAACCAATAAACAAAATTTAACTTATTTAAAAAAAAGAAGCGCCTTTCCGAGTACTTTAAAATTATAATTTAAAAAAATAAATAAATTGCAATTTATAAATGTAATCCGCTGATTTATTTATGTTGCCGATAACTTATGGATATGAAAATTTTTTCCAGCTTACAATTCGGAAAAACGAAGCCACTGGATCAAAGATTATTGCTAAATTGTTATAAATTAACGGTAAATGCCGATAAAGTTTGAAAGCTTATATCTCGAGAACCAATAAACGGAATTTAACTTTAAAAAAAAAGCGTCTTTCCGAGTACTTTAAAATTATAATTTTTGAAAAAAACTAAATTGCAAATTGATAAATGTAATCTAATTGTTTAAAAATAAAAAAAAGAGTGTTAACTTTAATTTACTGCGGCTAATCAACCGATTTGAATTTTTCAAAAACCATATGAAAGGTTGAGCTGTCTTTTCTATGTGAAAAAAATTTCAAGTATGTAGATGCTTTATGCAACATTTTGAAAATTCAAAATTTTTTTCAAAAAATTATTTTACGAAAACTATCTATCTAACCGATTTAACTGAAATTTGGTGTGTTGTTTTATTATACTCTAAAGTTTTTTTTAGCAAAATTATTATTATTTAACATTCTTACTAACATGTTAATCTAGCAACTATTATTCTAAACTATTTTATAGATTGAGTATCCTTGCTTGAACACCGCCATTAAATATATTGCTTCCTATACGTGCATATCATGAAAAAATGCAAGATAGCGATCTGAGGTTTAAAAATAGTTCAAATAACAGGTAATATTTGAAGAAGTGATCACTCATAACCTTGAAACGCCCTGTTCCTCTTGCTAAATGTAATGTCTTATTCTCGTACGAAAAAATGTATTTTTTTTTGTCAATAAGTTTATTTGCTGCCGACGAACAAAGAAAACGGAACGTTCCAGTTTTTCTTTCGGACCAAATTGGATACGCTTTGGTTCTTCTATGTGGGTCACTGTGCCGACGGGGTTGGAAATAATAATATTGGAATGCCCTAAAAAAAAAAAATCCGCGGAGAACGTTATTTTAGCAGAGTCGTCTACATCGTTGGCGTACGGTTATCCATATTTTTTTTTCCAGTTAAACAGTTGCCACTTTTTCGCGGTGCGTGTGCTTTGAGGTAGCGCAATAAAAATGCCCAGTACGGCAGCTGTAAGAGCCGATTTCGTTTCCGCATTTGGTTTTCAATATTTTTTCTTAATCAATATGGGGATTATTGTAAAGCGAAGATATTTTGTTGACATTTTTTGTGTCCTTTGTATCTGTTGTGATGTTGACAACATTCACCCGGTATAGCGAACGAGCAGCCCGTGTTATTTCGGCCGGAATCGTGCCGAGTAAATTTCGCGGATCTCAGGACGACCAAGGCGAAAAGCCGGCACGTGATTACCGTCACCCTGGCCTAGTTTCGGTTTCTATTTAAAAAAATACCCGGTGCGGACGGTAGATTCGGCGATAGCTTTGTTTGTTTATTTGCCAGGACGATAGGTGTTAAAAGGGCGGTATTAACGCTTGTGTGAGTGTCTTTCGATGACATTTTTGGGGGTTAACTGACAATGAGAGAGAATTACAGTATTTCTATATGCTGTTTGTCACGATGCCAATAAAGACAAATACGACAATAGTCTGTAAAAATCAGCTTCGATATTAGACTAGGCGGTAATCTGTTTTTTATTTTATATTTTGTAATTTTTAGCATTTTGGCTTTCAAATATCACTAGAAATGAAAATTTTTCTATGCGCATAAAAAAACGTGGGCTTAACTTTTGGCGGCACAATATGTTAAAAAAATTCGGTAAAAATGTCATATTTTTCTTCCTATTTAATTATGTATCTTCTCAATAGTTGATTTTAGGCGAAAATGGAAGAGGAAAAAAATGTTTGTAATTAAAT